>NW_027786365.1:0-288 GCF_054177405.1 Leptonychotes weddellii | reverse complement strand
TAGCAACCATTTACACAGTTTAAGTAGTAGTAGCAGTAGCAAGAAGAGCAGACAAATAATCATCTTATCATCATTTGGGGAAATACAATGCCTTCTGCTTCCTACCCTGGGGGAGGAAATAATTACACAGGATGAGAGTAATCTGTCTGGCAATCACAACAGCCCAGTCAGGATGATGTCTATGTTTGCAGATGCCCCCAACCCCCAAGAGATCTCTCCTGATTCTGAATCAGACAAGGTGTCTATGTTACTCCACACGCAATTTATAGATAAATATTTCAAATCTCT
>NW_027786364.1:0-288 GCF_054177405.1 Leptonychotes weddellii | reverse complement strand
GAAAAAGCTGGACAGCCTTACATTTCTGTTCTAGCTCAAATCATTTTATTCCACTGATTCAAAAAAACAAGAAACTGTGTATCCACTGTAGATTATGTCCCCTCATCATGTCCCCAGGCTACTTCTCTGCCCTGGGCAGAAACCAAGTCATCCTTTCTTCCTTCAAGGATCCTCAAGACTGAAACTGTCTTCCTTTTTCAAAACCTTCAGACTCTGCTTTGCTTTTATGGTCCTTTTCCTTCAAGATGGGCAGCAAAGTAGAAAACAGGTTTGTGGTCTTTCTTCCTT
>NW_027786363.1:0-288 GCF_054177405.1 Leptonychotes weddellii | reverse complement strand
CATCAAAAACTAATGATGTAATGTATGGTGATTAACATAACATAATAAAAATAAAATAACATAAAAAATAGAAACTTTTAAGCCCTGGAAAAAAAAAAAAAGAAAGGTCAACCAGAGGGCTAAAGCAGTTGGAGATCGATGGAGTGGTGGGCAAGGGACCCCAAACAATGGCCTTAAGTGTTGTTGCTGTCTCAATCTGATTTGTGGCCTGGCTTGAAGGGCCAAAGCCAGAAGACAACTGAAAGGACAACATAATAAATAATTATTGCAAACAAGATTTTCAATCAT
>NW_027786362.1:0-3386 GCF_054177405.1 Leptonychotes weddellii | reverse complement strand
GTTGAATCACAGACCTGTACCCCTGAAACAAATAATACCTTATATGTTAAAAAAAAAAGAAGAAGAAGATAGTAGGAAGGAAAAATGAAGGGGGGGAAATCAGAGGGGGAGACGAACCATGAGAGACTATGGATTCTGAGAAACAAACTGAGGGGTTCTAGAGGGGAGGGGAGTGGGGAGATGGGTTAGCCTGGTGATGGGTATTAAGGAGGGCACATACTGCATGGAGCACTGGGTGTTATACGCAAGCAATGAATCATGGAACACTACATCAAAAACTAACGATGTAATGTATGATGATTAACATAACATAATAAAATAAAATTAAAATAAAATAAATAAAAAATAGAGAAACATGCCAAACTGAAATGCAAAGTAAATAAATAAAAATCCAAGAACTGTGAAAAATATCAAAAGGTGTAACATATATAAAATTTTAATACCAGAAAGAGAAGAAAGAAAAAACAGCAGAAAATAAATATTTGAAGTAACAACAACAAAGAATTTTTTTCTAAAACTAGTAACAGACACCAAACCAGAGATTCAGGAAACTGAGAGCAAAATAAATATTCCCCATCCTCCGCACTCCCCCAACAAAACTTGAAAAAACAAATATGATTTGTTTAATTATATTTAACTATTTAAACTGCAGAAAACAAGACCAATTTAGATACAGAGATACAAATTCAATATAAAATACAGTATCATCAGAGGTAAACATTTCATAGTGATAAAAAGGTCAATTAACTGGAAAGGCATATTAAACCTAAAAGTACATATACCTAAAATAGAGATTCAAATTCATGAAGTAAAAAGAAAGAAATGGACATATTCATAATCATATTGGAAGTTTTAACATACTCTCCTCAGTAATTGATAGAATAATGAAACAAATACAGTTTAGGAGAAAGAATATTTGAGCAACAGTGTCAACATCCTGGACCTAGTTGATGTTTATAGAAGACCACATTCATCAGCATAAGGATGCATATTCTTTTCAAGAACACATATATCATAGGGTGGGCCATAAAACACATCTCAATAAATTTCAAAGAATCAAAACATACAAATTTTGCTTTCTGACTACAATGGTATTAAGTTAAATTCCTAATTAAATTAGAAATCAAGAATAAGATATCAAGAAAATCTCCAAATATTGGAAATTAAGGTACTCATCTTTGACTAACTCATAGGTCAAAGAGGAAATCACATGGGAAATTAGGAAATATTTTTAAGCAGACGTTAGTGAAATACAACATAAAATTAGTGGATGGAGATAGACACTGCCATAATAAAGAAAAAGACTATTTTCAGTGTTTGATTGATGACAGCTTACAAGCCTACCCTCCCCCTTTCTCTTTTGTCCCAACTCTGGGCAGGCATTCTCCCTAGGTGCTTGTCAGGATGTTCAAACCATCTGAACTCAAACCCATCTGCACATGCATGAAATTTTCCAAGGCCTACATTTTAGTCATAATAAAAACCAAACCCACTCCCTCTGCTTCACTGAAGCCCCCTGAACTGACTTAAGTCTGTCATACTTTCCCCAGAAAGTCCCACTATGTGCATAATAAACCTTTTGAAAACCTGTTGGTGTTTGTGATGTCATCAGTTTCAACATCTGAACCAATTTTGAGTGGAGAATTAATCTCATTTTTGGCAGTCAACCATAATACAATTACATAGAAAAAATATATACAGCTAGAAATGCATAAGTTTATGGCTCTATTTGAAAAGAAAAAGGTCTAAATCAATGTTCAAAATTTCTATTTTAAGAAGTTAAAATAAATGGCAATCCCAAAATGATTTTAAAAAAAGAAAATTAAATAACAACAAAAACCAATAAAATAGCAGTGGAAAATAATCAATGTCAAAAGTCAGTTTCTTGAAAAAATTAAGAAAATTGATCAACAGTGAGGAGAACTGATCAATAATTTGTACTGAAAAAAGGAGGTAAAAGAGAGAGAGAGCGAGAGAAACACAAATTCCCAGTAGCAGGATTTAAAGAGAATATTATCAAACATTCTGCAGACATCAGAGTAGGTATTGTGGATAAATCAGTGCTGAGAAATTTGACAACTTAGATGGAATGGTCAGGCTCCTTGAAAAGTACTATTATCAGAAGTGCACAAGAAAAAATAGAAAATATAAATAGTCCTATATCTGGAATCCTTATGTTTTGCTATTTGGAATGTATAAGTTTGGAGACTGTCCATTTCATTTTCATAGTTAAATATATGATTCATAAATTTACTCTTAGGTACTCAAGAGAGATGAAAATATATGTATATAAGACTGGTCAAGGATGTTCCCAGTAGCTTAATTGTAATAGCCAAAACCTGAGGATGGAAAAATTTTCCAGCAACAAGTGAATCAAGATATATTTTATATAGTGTGATAATATCCCACCAACTGATAATGTAAGAAAATTAGTGAATCTCAAAACCTATTTTGGATAATTAGAGAAGCATGACATATATTCTGTATGATGTGTAGGACAAATCAGAATGTGATTGCCTCTGTGAGGTAAGAATAGAGTTGAGGATGGGGATTGAATTGAAAGGGTTACTAAGGGAACTGCTTGGAGAGATGGAAGTATTCTATATCTTGATCTGTTTGGTGATTACACAGCTATATGCAATTGTCAAAATTCATCAAACCAAGCACCTAACATATGTTTATTTTATTGTATATATAATATATATACAATATATTCCATATATTAAAAAATTAACTGTTTTTATTTTTTCCTAAAGAGTAAAACCCTTAACCAAAGTTTTACTTTGTCTAACAGACTCTAATTCATCCTATTTTGGTTCCTAATTAGTCCTAATTCATTGAGGATGTCTCTTGAAGCATCAATTTTTTTATTCAGTTCAATGTTTCTAATCTCAGTCAATGCAATTTGAAAATATCTTTATTGCATTTTAGAGCTACATCAAGATCTTCTCTGTCCTTGGATCTTAGTAATCTGACAATTTTTAAATGAACCATTTTCTATCAAACACTTTAAAATGTCATTTCAAAATCTGAGCAGCATACAGACCTGGCTAAGGACACCTAACCAAGTGGCTGTAGTTATAACAAAAGTACTTGTATGAATTTTGCCTATTGTACCTGTTCTTCTCTACATGGTTGAAACTTTGTGGTATTAAAACAACTGGTTAATTCAGTCAATAATAATATTTTAACATCAAATGATTCCTTACTAAATGTCAGGCATTTTGCTAAATAGTTTTGTGTCTGTTCTTTCATTTAATTCTTCTTGTCTTTACATACTATTATTACTCCAATTCAACAAAGGAAAGAACTATGGGTCAAAATCACACAGAAAAATACATTTCAGGGGGCTCCTGGGTGCCTCAGTTGGTTAAGCATCTGCCTTC
>NW_027786361.1:0-288 GCF_054177405.1 Leptonychotes weddellii | reverse complement strand
TTGACCATGTGACTTGCTTTGGCCCATGGAATGGGCAGAAATGAAAGTGTGATCGTTCTGTGTCTGGGCTTGAAGAGGTCCAATGAAGTTTCTGCTTCGCCTCTTATTATGCTTCCTTCCGGTAGCCTCTTCAGCTGGGGCCCCAGAACCAACACAGGTGGAAAAGAGCTAGCTAGCCCCGCCGATCTGCAGACCAGCAGTGAGAAGCAGCACTGACCCAGCCGGCAGAGCATTCGAGTACAGCTGTACCGGCCATCCTGCGAGAATCGGTGTTCCAGTCCGCTGAGT
>NW_027786360.1:0-288 GCF_054177405.1 Leptonychotes weddellii | reverse complement strand
GGGAGCTTTGAAAACCCACCTCGTCTCCTCTTGCGCAAAAGTATATTTTCCAGTTGTCTATCATCACCAAACAAATGATCTAGAAACCAAGTGGCTTAAAACAACCGTTTTTATTTGCGCACAGTTCTGCGGGTCTGGCAGTGGGGAAGGACGCATGGGGTGTTCCTGTCGTATCCACGTGGCACGGGCTTCTCCCCGGTTGGTGGTCTCAGAGCCACGGCTCTGCTCACAGGCCAGCTACTCCCAGGAGGAGGAAGCAGAAGCCACCAGGCCATCTCAGAGCCACGC
>NW_027786359.1:0-288 GCF_054177405.1 Leptonychotes weddellii | reverse complement strand
TCATCTGTCGATGGACATCTTGGCTCTTTCCACAGTTTGGCTATTGTGGACATTGCTGCTATAAACATCGGGGTGCACGTACCCCTTCGGATCCCTACTTTTGTGAAGATACAGATTATTAAAAGTAAAAGATGGAAAAACATATACCATGAAAATATGAATCATATGAAAGTTGGAGTGGCTATATTACATATCAAACAAAGTAGAGTTCAGAACAAAGAATATTGCCAGGCATAAAGAGGGACACTTCATAATGATAAAGGGGTCAAGTCATCAAGAAGACAGGAC
>NW_027786358.1:0-288 GCF_054177405.1 Leptonychotes weddellii | reverse complement strand
TTCGGGGGTGGGGGGGTAGCAAGAGGTGTGCATGGGCCAGTGAGTCGGTGGTTTGGCCGCATGTAATGGCTGAGGAAGGCAGACATGTGCAGGATTCACTAGGACAGAGTTCCTCAGCTTCAGGGAGGACCCCTTGGACGTAAAGTCACAGAACGTCGTGGTGGGAAGGGCCTTTAGAGGTCCTCTAACTCCCTTTTTTACGGATGAGGAAGCTGAGGTCCAGAGTCCTCCCTTGGACGTAAAGTCACAGAACGTCGTGGTGGGAAGGGCCTTTAGAGGTCCTCTAAC
>NW_027786357.1:0-288 GCF_054177405.1 Leptonychotes weddellii | reverse complement strand
TCAATCTCAATATTGAGGCATATCATTTATCTAGTAGATCACAGGTCCTAAAAACTGGTGTATTTTCATTCAAGCATTGTGATCACCTGCCATGATTCTGGCAGATGTAAGATGTTGTTATAGTTCAATTTTATTGATTTACAACAGATGACATTCTATTTGAAAGAAAGCAATATTAGTATCTACTGTAATATCTAGGGAACTCCCTTTTCTTACCAAGGTGACAGGGAAGCTCAATTAATAACCAGAAGTTTGCATGATGATTCTACATCAAAATCCTGTATGGCT
>NW_027786356.1:0-288 GCF_054177405.1 Leptonychotes weddellii | reverse complement strand
TTGCAGCTCTCCCTGTGGGGTCACCTGCTGGTTCCTGGTCTCCAGCAGGAGTCGCTCCGGACACCACCTCTCCCTCCGGAGCTGTGGATGCAGGTGGCTCTCCAGAGGCAGGGGGACCATCCTCGGGCTCTGGAGGGGCGCTGGCTCCCACACCTGTCTCCTCCAAATCTGTGAAAGGGGCAGTGGGAGGTGGCTCTGGAGGGTCAGATGAACTCACAATTGTGAGAGGAGAAAAGCTCACCCACACGCCTGCTCTCTGTGTGCCTTGGCAGAGACAGAGCCCAGCCC
>NW_027786355.1:0-288 GCF_054177405.1 Leptonychotes weddellii | reverse complement strand
TTAAAAGGGAGAATGAAGAAATTCTCTTCATCTTCTTACCTTTTTAACTCCAATGTTCCTTTAAATATCCACATGCTATTTTCTTTTGTCTGTATTTATTCTTATATCTTCTTGAAGATAATTTAAGCATTCTGTAGAAGAGAATTATAGCCTACAACCTCCTTTTTTAATCTTAAAACATCCTTATTTCAGCCTCATTTTTATTTCTTTTTTTAAAAATTTTTTATTGTTACGTTAATCCCCATACATTACATCATTAGTTCTAGATGAAGTGTTCCATGATTCATT
>NW_027786354.1:0-288 GCF_054177405.1 Leptonychotes weddellii | reverse complement strand
GCACCAACCTCTTCTGGGCGAGTAAAACAAATCAGCTTCTTAATCACTATTTCTTTCTGTTTATTCATGCCAGATGGTTAATGCTGTTGCCGGCCCGGCTGAGGGCTACACATAAAATTATTGTGCTCTGCAGCAATGTCCACAATAGCCAAACTGTGGAAAGAGCCAAGATGTCCATCGACAGATGAATGGATAAAGATGTGGTATATATATACAATGGAATATTATGGAGCCATCAAAAGGAATGAGATCTTGCCATTTGCAACGACATGGATGGAACTGGAGGGT
>NW_027786353.1:0-288 GCF_054177405.1 Leptonychotes weddellii | reverse complement strand
TTGTGCACGAACAATGAATCATGGAACACTTCATCTAGAACTAATGATGTAATGTATGGGGATTAACATAAGAATAAAAAAAAAAAAGAAAAAAAAATAAAAGGTAGACTGAAAAAGAGAGAAAAAAACAATGGAATAGAAAACAAATAGAACACAATCAATAGGATGGCCATAGTGAGCTTTTATGTATCAGTAATCCCTTTAAATTTAAATAGACTGCATTCACCAGTTAAAAAGGCACAGACTGACTAGATGGAATTAAAAAAAAAAAAACCAGCCCCAATTATA
>NW_027786352.1:0-288 GCF_054177405.1 Leptonychotes weddellii | reverse complement strand
AGCCTGCTTCTCCCACTCCCCCTGCTTGTGCTCTTTCTCTCTGTCAAGTAAATAAGTAAAATCTTAAAAAAAATACATTAAAAAAAAAAAAAAGAAAAGAAAATGCCGTCCGTACTGAAAGGCACATTTCACGGGGAGCGAAGCTGACAGGCCCCTTCTGCCCCTGCCCAAGTTCAGACCACACGTCCGTCATCTTTGGACTGATTGGAGCTGGCTTTCTCCCAGGCTTTGTGGTGCTAATGGGAAGCGCGCCAATGCAAAGGGGTAGTCGTTTTACGGAGGAGTCTT
>NW_027786351.1:0-3386 GCF_054177405.1 Leptonychotes weddellii | reverse complement strand
TTCAGAGAGTTGTTGCTATTCCTTTCTTCGATCTCCTGTTGGGTTTGTAGGTGTTCAGAATGGTTTGATCCCTATCCAGCTGAATTCCTGAGAGGAGAGGAAATCCAGGTCTCCTACTCCTCCGCCATCTTGCTCCGCCCCCCCCCATAATATTTATAAAAACCAACAGTTATGGACCTTAATATGCAGTAGAATATAGGTCAAAAAGTTACAAATAAGATGTAAAATGATTAAATTCATCAGAATTCTACATTCTCGTGGGTTAACCTAACACTACATAGTTTAAGAGAAAACCAATGAATTTTCCTTGAATCTTTTAAAATCAAGAGAAATTTATTAAATTTCCTTTCCCTCCTTTTAGAAGGGATACATTTTTTAAAAGTAAAACAAAGTTTGAAGAACCACACTAGCTGATTTTAAGACTTACTATAAAAATATAGTAATCAAGACCATGTGGTATTGATAGACACATAGATCAATGAAACCAAATGGAATGTCCAGAAATTGATGCACACAAAAATGGCCTGTGGAGTTTTTACAAAGAACTAAGACAATTCAATTGAGAAATGTTGGCCTTTCAATAAATAGTATTGGAACAATTAAATATCCATATGTTAAAAGTGAATCTCTTATCTAAACATCACACTTCATACCAAAATTAAGATCTAAATGTTACATTCATGATCCAATATTTTTTCCCCTCTTCTTTTCAGCTTCATTATTTTCCATAATTTTATCTTCTGTATCACTGATTCATTCCTCTGCTTCTTTCATCCTTGTGGTCATTACATCCAGTCAGTTTCAAAACTTGGTTATAGCATTTTTATTTCAGTGTGATTAGTTTTTATGTCTTTTATGTCTGTGATAAAGGACTCCCTTGTGTCTTCTATGCTTTTCTCAAGCCCAGCTAATATCGTTATGATTTTTTTTTTAATTCTGGTTTAGGCATATTACTTGTATCTGTTTTGATTAGATCCCTGGCCATGACCTTTTCTTGTTCTTTCTTTTGGGATGAATTCCTCCGTCTTGGTATTCTGTCTAGGTCTCCGTCTTCTATGTTTTAAGAAAGCCTGTTATGTTTCCTGCTCCTGAGAGTTTTGGCTTTATTAAGAAGAGGTCATATACTGTTCAGGGCCTGGCACTTCAAGAAGTGGTTCTGGTGTTTGCTGTGTGCACTCTGCTGCTGTGTTTTGGCTGCTCTTTCCCTCAGGTCAGTCACCTGCAGAAATTCTTGCCTACAGTGTGGAGATTTTGGACCTTGTCCAGAGTGTGGCAAGTTTTACCCAGGTGTGCTCTGATCTGCTTGTTAAGAGACCTGATTCTATTTCCACTAGAGCTGAAGCTTTACAGCACTCTATGGTCAGTTAACATGGTGTGTTTAGGGGGTTTGTTATGGTCTTCAGGGGGAGGGGCCCACTGCTTCTGTTCTCAGGCATGCTTGCCCTAGAAAAGCAGCACCTGTAGAGGGGGTGGGGCTTGGTGTAAGTGGTTTAGGCCTCCACTTGTTGGTGCTGTGCTGCTTAATGAAGTTAGTTCACGCTGAAGGGTAGGGGAGAGAAATAGCACCAGCCCCCTCTGTCCTCTCTGGAGAGGGATTCATACACACTGCTGTCCAGGAAGCTTTTACAGAAGAGCGAACAATCAACCCTTATGTGTCCCAGGTGTCCCTCATATCTCTGCCTTCACCCTGTCTGTATCCAGGCCATCTACCCACCTGGCAGCACAGTGCACCTGTATTTTATCCCAGTCAGGCTGGCTGAGTTTTAAAACTCCAAACTTTAGGGACCTGGTGTGGTGTAGGCCCATGCTGGTCCTTTGGGGAAGGGTCTCACCTCACTGGGGCTGGGGCAGGTTTTTCCCAGAAGGGCAGTCACACCAAAGCACAAGAGCTTGAAGTCTGGAGTAAAGTGCAGCAAAAAGCTGCCCCTCTCATTTTCCCAGTCATCGGCTTTGGGAAAGTGTTTTCTTTGTGCAATCCCCTGTGTGCTTCTCTCCTCTCTCCCTCCCTCCTCTCTCCCTCCTCTCTCCTTCCTCTCTCCCCCTCTCTCCCTCCTCTCTCTCTCCTCTCTCTCTCCTTTCTCTGTCTCTGTCTCTCTCCTCTCCTCTTTCTCTTCTTTCTCCTCTCCTTTCTCCATGATCAGGGCTCCCTCCCCTCTGTAGCACCTGCAATCCTTTTCTCCCCCAAATCATGTCTCTGTACCTCCTACCTTCCATGATGTGGCCCCTTCTCTCCCTCTAGTTGTGTAGTTTATTCTGTCAGTTCTCAGATTTATTTCTTGGGTGTTCAGAATGATTTGATATTTATCTAGCTGTATTTGAGGGATGAGGCATGCCTAGGGTCCTCTTATCACTCCCTTGTCTTAGATAAAAATATTTTATAGATAATATTGTCACCAAATATTATCTTTCTTTTCAATATTCATATCTCTTATTTATTTTGATATTCATAGCTCTATGTGTTCCAGTGCAATTTTGAAAAGTAGAGGAGAGAAGCATACATTTTTTCATCCCTTGATTTAATGGGAAATGTTCTAACATTTCACATTTAAGTGTTTGCTATAGAATTTAGGAATTTGAAGTTCCAGTCTAAAGTTAGTTTACTTTTTTAAACCATGAACTTGTTTTGAATTTCTTTTCAGAGGCATTTTATGTACCCATTGACATGATCAAGTGTTTTTTTTTTTCTCCTCTAATTTGAACAGGGAATTATAATTGAAAATATTTTCTAATGTTAAATCATATTTTTGTTCCTCAGATACAGCCTATTTGTTCATTTAATTCACTGTTATGTTGAATATGCTATTAAGTTATTTAGAATATTTGCTGCTATGTGAGTGAGCTTAGCTCAGGTGTTCTTTTCATGGGGTGTTTTCATCTGGGTTTTGAATGAAGGAGCACTAGCCTGGCAAAATGAGTTGAATAATTGCCCATTTTTGTATGCTTTGGTAGAGTTTACCTAAGATGGTAATTTGGTTTTCCCTATTTGGTAGAACTGGCCTCCCAAATTGCCAGCTCCTGGAACATTTGATGGTGGTTTAAGTTTTTTTTTCTTTTTATTTTATTATGTTATGTTAATCACCATACATTAAATCATTAGTTTTTGATGTAGTGTTCCATGATTCATTGTTTGCGTATAACAACCAGTGCTCCATTCAGTATGTGCCCTCTTTAATACCCATCACTAGGCTAACCAATCCCCCCACGCACTTCCCCTCTAGAACCCTCAGTTTGTTTCTCAGAGTCCATAGTCTCTCATGGTTCATCTCCCCCCCCCACCCGATTTCCCCCCCTTCATTTTTCCCTTCCTGCTATCTTCCTTTTTTTTTTTTTTAAACATATAATGTATTATTTGTTTCAGAGGTACAGGTCTGTGATTCAACAGTCTT
>NW_027786350.1:0-288 GCF_054177405.1 Leptonychotes weddellii | reverse complement strand
TTATCTGAGCAGTCAGTTTTAAGGCCTGTGGTAACTCAGATATTTTTCCATGAGATATTTTGGTTACTATTGAAATAAAAAATTCCCTATTTAAAAAAGAAATTGTTCTGTTGCATGGCATACCAAACATATACATAATATTTTTAAGGCCATAACCAAGAATTGCAGCTCTGATAACTGCTATTAACCTTTCTCCTTAGGCAGACTTAATTCCGTACAAAACACAAGCTTTTACATTTTATAAGTCACCACAGCACAGGAAGCCTTAAGTTGTCCACTTTTGTGCCA
>NW_027786349.1:0-288 GCF_054177405.1 Leptonychotes weddellii | reverse complement strand
TCCTGGAGGCATGGGAGAAGGACACTCTGGAGGGGGCTCCGTGGGTCCCCCCCACAGCCCCGGGGCTGGCCGGGATTTTTGTCTTAGTGACTCTGGCCAGCTGAGTGACCTTAGGGAAATCACCCAACCATCTCAAGGCTGAGTTTCTCCATCTGAAGCTTAAATTCAATCTTGCAAACAGTGTGTTGAAAACCAGAAAAGCCTGGAAGGCCATAAATACTTGTTAACAGCCGAATTCCAGGCTGGGAGAAATGAGACCCCAAGGGTGGCATGTGTCTCTGCCAACAG
>NW_027786348.1:0-288 GCF_054177405.1 Leptonychotes weddellii | reverse complement strand
TCTTGCTTCCTTCCTTCCTTCCTTCCTTTCTTTCGTTCGTTAGTGGGTTTTCATTGCTTAGCACAGTGCTTGGTACAGCACAGAAAAGTCAGTCAATTGTCAAAATCGTGAGCTATTGTCTTTTTTGCTATGCTACTGTCAACATTTTTTTCTGTTTGGTTCTACTTCTTGTTCTTGGCTGCCAATTTCCCAGTGTCCTGTTTTATATTTCCTCTCCCTGACTTTAAACATGTGATCATAGAATGTTTAGGAACCAATATGAGTTCACATAACTTCTTCCTAATCTGC
>NW_027786347.1:0-288 GCF_054177405.1 Leptonychotes weddellii | reverse complement strand
GGGCAGAGGGAGAGAATTTCAAGCACACTCCCCGCTGAGTGTGGAGCCCAAGCGTGGGCTCCATCCCAGGACCCTGAAATCATGACCTGAGTGGAAATTAAGAGTCTGACGATCAACCAACTGAGCCACCCAGGGGTCCCTGTAGTACTTTTTATATTAGCAAACATTGGAAGTAAAAACTGCTGAGTAGTGTATTTTTAAATAGATTGTGAATATGGTAGGATATTTTGCAACCATTAAAAACCATGTGGATTTAATTACATTGACCAAAAAGAAGTTTATAAACTG
>NW_027786346.1:0-288 GCF_054177405.1 Leptonychotes weddellii | reverse complement strand
TCTGATACCAAAGCAGGATAAAAACAATACAAGAACAATAAAGTCTAGTTTGTCCGATATAAGTATTGCTACTTGGACTTTCTTTTGACATCCATTTGCATGTTAAATGTTTTTCTATGCCCTCACTTTCAATCTGCAGGTGTCTTTAGGTCTAAAATGAGTCTCTTGTAGGCAGCATGTAGGTGAGTCTTTTTTTTTTAAATCTTTTCTGATATTCTGTGTCTTTTTAAAAAAATTTTTATTGTTATGTTAATCACCATACATTACATCATTAGTTTTTGATGTAGT
>NW_027786345.1:0-288 GCF_054177405.1 Leptonychotes weddellii | reverse complement strand
TTCGCAGCCAGCCCTGAAGAAGAACCCTTTGTACAAGGATCTTCCTTACTGGCCAGCCACACTTTCAGTTAACCTTTAGCATCTCTGCAAAGAGCTCTCTGGTACATATGTGCAGAAAATGTATCAATTTACCCAGTAATGGGCTCTTGCGTTGTTTAATTTTTCTCTTTAATTTTCAGGTCTATTTTTTTTTTTTTTTAAAGATTTTATTTATTTATTTGACAGAGAGAGAGACAGCGAGAGCAGGAACACAAGGAGGGGGAGTGGGAGAGGGAGAAGCAGGCTTCC
>NW_027786344.1:0-288 GCF_054177405.1 Leptonychotes weddellii | reverse complement strand
GATTTTATTTATTTATTTGACAGAGAGAGAATGAAAGACAGAGAGCACGAGAAGGAGGAGGGTCAGAGGGAGAGGCAGACTCCCTGCCGAGCAGGGAGCCCGATGCGGGACTCAATCCCGGGACTCCAGAATCATGACCTGAGCCGAAGGCAGTCGCTTAACCAACTGAGCCACCCAGGTGCCCCAGATGCATCTATTCTTAAAATGGCCACCATCATACTGTTGTTATCATATCCATCGTTATATAGTATCATAACTGGGCTAATAACTGCAACTTGCTTAAAATAT
>NW_027786343.1:0-288 GCF_054177405.1 Leptonychotes weddellii | reverse complement strand
GACTCCTTCATTTCTCTTTCTTCTGTCTTGTTGTTGGTGTATAGGAATGCCACTGACTTCTGTGCATTGATTTTATATCCTGCTACTTTACTGAATTCCTGTATGAGTTCTAGCAGTTTTGAGGTGGAGTCTTTTGGGTTTTCCACATAAAGTATCATATCATGGTGATACTCTCTTTTAATCCATTTTCTCCAAATTTCCTGTTTTCTTTATTATTTTTTTTAAAGATTTTATTTATTTATTTGAGAGAGAGAGAATGAGAGACAGAGAGCATGAGAGGGAGGAGGG
>NW_027786342.1:0-288 GCF_054177405.1 Leptonychotes weddellii | reverse complement strand
TTTGATGGGGATTGCATTGAATGTGTAGATTGCTCTAGGTAGCCTTGACATCTTCACAATATTTGCTCTTCCAATCCATGAGCATGGAACGTTTTTCCATTTCTTTGTGTCTTCCCCAGTTTCTTTCATGAGTATTTTAGTTTTCTGAGTACAGATTCTTTGTCTCTTTCAACAGATGAATGGATAAAGAAGATGTGGTGTGTATACATATATATATATATATACCCACATACACTAGAATATTATGCAGCCATCAAAAAAACCCCGAAATCTTGCCATTTGCAACGA
>NW_027786341.1:0-288 GCF_054177405.1 Leptonychotes weddellii | reverse complement strand
TTATGCACAAACAATGAATCATGGAACACTTCATCTAAAACTAATGATGTAATGTATGGGGATTAACATAAGAATAAAAAAAAAAAATTAAAAAAAAAAAAAGATATTACCAGCCCTTCCCAAGGTCCTGCATGTGCTTGTTCAAGATCTCAAGATCCGGCAATCCCCGTAAAGGCAACTACTCTCTAGAATATTGTGATAATTGATTCTTCACCTATAAATAGTTTTGTTACATAGAATCTAGATATGAGCAGTGGAACTTTGAGGCAAAGTTCCAAGTCCTTGAGG
>NW_027786340.1:0-3387 GCF_054177405.1 Leptonychotes weddellii | reverse complement strand
ATAGTATATTATTAGTTTCAGGGGTAGAATTTAGTGATTCATCAGTTGCAGATAACACCCAGTGCTCATAACATCAAGTGCCTTCCTTAATGCCCAACACCCAGTTACCCCATCCCACCAACCACCTCCCCTCCAGCAACCCTCAGTTTCTTCCCTATAGTTAAGAGTCTCTTATGGTTGCCTCCCTCTCAAACTAATCGTAAATGTGTGTATATCCTTACATTTGTTCTTTACCTTAGCATAAAATAGACATGTTATGCTTGAATGGGAAATTGTTTTATCTTCATGAAAATACTTTATAAAGATTAATTAAAGTTCAAATTAAAACATTTGGTTTTATAGAAATAAGTAAGTCATATCAAAAATTGTGGAGGCTGTTTTTCCAAAAAAAAAATATACAGAGGACCAACAGATACTTGAAAAGGTGCTCAATATCATTAATCATTAGAGAAACACAAACCACAATGAGAGATCACCTCACCTGTCAGAATGGCTAATATCAAAAAGACAAGAAATGACAAGGGATGGCGAGGATGTGGGGAAAACAGAACCCTCCTGTGCTGTTGGTAGAATGCAAACTGGTGCAGCCATTGTGGAAAAGAGTACAGAGATTCCTCAAAAAATTAAAAATAGAACTACCCTATAATCTACTAATTCCACCCAATAATTCCACCTAGTAATTACCCAGTAATTCTGGGTATTTCTCTGAAGGAAATAGAATCACTCTCTCAAAGAGATATCTGCACTCCCATGTTCATTGCAGCATTATTCACACTAGCCAAGATGTGAAAACTACCTAAGTGCCCACCAACAGATGGACGGATGAAGAAAATGTACAGGATGTTTGCGTACACAATAGAATATAATTCAGCCATAAAAAAGGAAATTCTGCCATTTGCAACAACATGGATGAAACGTAAAGACATTATGTTAAGTGAAATAAGTCAGGCAAAGAAAGGCAAATGCTGTGTAATCTCATATGTGGAATCTAAAAAAAACTGAACTCCAAGAAACAGAGAGTAGATTGGCATTTGCCAGGAGCTGGGTGGGGGTGGGGAACGGGTGATGGTCAGAAGGTCCGAACTTCTAGTTATAAGATGAATAAGGTCTGAGGATCTACAGCGTGGTAGTTGTAGTTAACAATACTGAATTATATACTTGAAAGTTACTGAGAGAGTAAATCTTAAAAGTTCCTACCACACACAAGAAGATGGTAGCTACGGGAGGTGATGGATGTGTTAACTAACCTCATTGTGGTAGTCATATCACAACATATATGTGTTTCAAATCATCATGTTACACACCTAAACTTTCACAATGTTATATGTCAATGATATCTCAGTAAAGCTGGAAAACAAATTGTCAAGGGCACTAACAGTTAATAAAGAAAAGAATGTCTAAGCCAGAAATTTGGCCCCAGATCCAGAAGCGTTCTTTGTGCGGTATATGGTGTGTTGTGTGAATCTGGTATTAGATGTGGCCTCATCTGTTATGATAGAGACATTGTTTGAATCAGTTGGAAGGTTATACCTGATATTGAAGGACATCAGAACATACCATCTCAAAATATGCCTCTGTGACATAAGGATTATCTTGAGCTGAGGGCAATAAAGCAGCAAATGCAAAAAACAAAACAATATAAAACAAACAAAAAAACTGGCCTTTACCCTCACCCTATCCTCCTAAAAGCAAGACATCACTTTCCCTTTGTGAAGGTGCTCCCCCTCCTCACTCCCCTATTAGGAGAACAATTCTTAGCACTGCAGACAGAAAGTACCAGGCGGGTCTGCGCAAACAAATCTTAACTAATCATTATCTTCCATCGGTTTCTCCCATATACTTACCTTCCCACAATTTATACCCCTAGAAGCCCATAACCCCCTTTTCCTTTGTCTTGTTTGCTTCTCCACATTCATCATGCTTTGTTAAAATGGTATGTAAGCCCCAGATCTCACTACTTCTTTGGGGTCTTAATTTGTTTTCTACAAAGGCCTCCATACACATAAAAATTAAAATATTAACCTCAAGTAAAATGTGTGTGCCTTTTTCCGGTTAATCTGTCTTTATTGGCCTAATTCTCAGGCCCCAGTCATAGAATTTAAGAAGGTAGAGGAGTGTTTTCTTTCTTCCCCTACAAGTCTTCTAGATCTGCTCAAAGACAGGACAATCTTGATGAAAATAAATCAAATTTGACCTTAAACCTATTCTAGGACACTAATTAGTAATCCAACTGAAGGTTGTTAAGGCGATTAGGTTTCATATAGACAAGATATGAAATGCCCAAAAAAAGTTCAATGGAATAACTGAAAATTCTCAAGTGAAAGATGAGTCATGGTATTCTCTGGAAAATAAAAATTATTTTGAATTTGCACTATTCACAGTTATTTGGCATAAACTGTGGTTAGATACTAACATTGTTAGCAAAAGTTTATTTTAAAAAACTATTTCACTTTTTAAAGGATTAGGATTTTAAGGATAAAGGATGTTGATTTTAGAGAAAGTATCCTTTTTTTTGGATTTATTTATTTATTGTTTTAGAGAAAGAGCATGAGCAGGGGGAGGGGCAGAGGGAGAGAAAGAATCTCAAGCCGACTCCCTGCTGAAGGCGGAGCCCCAAGGGGGGGCTCAACCTCATGACCCAGAGATCCTGACCTGAGCCAAAATCAAGAGTCAGACACTTAACTGACTGAACCCCTCCATGCAGCCCGAGAAAATGTCTTTCAACATCAAGAGAATCTGCATAGAAAATCTACAACAACAGGGGCGGGGGGGGGGGTGAGCCCAATAAAATATTAGGATATCAGAACATGGAAACAGTTTGCGTGATTCTGAAGAAGATTTACTTACAAAGGATCCTAACACTAACTTCTATGGAGGCCACTTTCTGATAAAAGTATGTCAAGGAAAGAGAAATTTAAGCCAATCAATCAAACCTATTTTAGGTCTTCTATAGAGTATCTCAACATTGAAAAAGATTTTATTTTATTTTTTTTAAGATTTTATTTATTTGAGAGAGAGGGAGAGAGAGCAAGAGCACAAGAGCAGGGGGAGGGAGAAGCAGACTCCCCACTAAGCAGGGAGCCCCGAAAAAGCTTTTAAAAGGACTTGAGGGGTGCCTGGGTGGCTCAGTTGGTTAAGCGTCTGCCTATGGCTCAGGTCATGATCTCAGCATCCTGGGATCCAGTCCCGCATCGGGCTCCTGCTCAGCAGGGAGCCTGCTTCTCCATCTGCCTGCCCTTCCCCCCTGCTTGTGCTCTCACTCTCTGTGTCAAATAAAAATAAAAAATAAAGGAACTTAAGAAATGCCATATGTGGGCGCCTGGGTGGCTCAGTTGGTTAAGCGACTGCCTTCGGCTCAGGTCATGATCCTGGAGTCCCGGGATCGAG
>NW_027786339.1:0-13782 GCF_054177405.1 Leptonychotes weddellii | reverse complement strand
TGTTCCACCCTTGTTTACCAGATGGGGATTGAAAGTGTTTACAGGATTGTCTTATGATTGAATAAAATAAAACATGTAAAGAGCCTCGCCAAAAAAAAAAAAAAAAGAGTCTCTCATGATTTCTCTCCCTCTCTCTTTTATTCCCCCCTCCTGTATGTTCATCCATTTTGTTTCTTAAATTCCACATATGGTATGTTTCTCTGACTGACTTATTTTGCTTAGAATAACGCTCTCTAGCTCCATCCACATCATTGCAGATGGCAAGATCTCATTCTTTTTGATGGCTGAGTAGTACTCCATTTGGTGTATATACCCCCTCTTCTTTATTCATTCATCAGTCGATGGGCATTTGGGCTCTTTTCATAGTTTGGCTATTGTGTAGTCTACTTTCTCTGTGGATTTGTCTCTTCTGGTTAGTGCATGTCAGTAGGATATGTGGCCTTTTGTGTTTGGCCTCTTTCACTTAGAATGTTTTTGAGGTTCATCTCTGTTTTAGCATATCTCAGTACTCCGTCCCCTTTGTGGCTGAATAATAACCCATTCTTTGGATACACTGTTTTGTTTGTCCACTTATCTATCACTTGATGGACATGGGTTGTTTCTGTGTCCTAGCTGTTGTGAAGAAAGCGGTTATGTACATTCACGTGTAAGTTTTTGTGTGGACGTATGTTTTCCTTTCTCTTGGGTATGTAGCTAAGACTGGAATTGCTGGGTCATGTGGTAGCACTGCATTTACCTTTACTGAGGAGCTTCCAGATAGCTTTCCAAAGTGACTGCACATTTTACATTCCCTCCAGGTATGTGCGACGGTTCGTTTCTCTGCATCGCCTCCAACACTTGCTCTTACCTGTCCTCTTTATTACAGCCCTCCTAGTGGGTGTGCTCTCATTTTATAGGTAAGAAAATGGATGGTGCATTGTTTACCGAAGTTCATAGAGCCTAGTAAGTTGCCAAGTTAGAACTTTTTTTTCTTTAAAGCAAATACTTGTATGATGCGTGCTCTGTGCTAGGCATTATTTAAGTCTTTTGCTCTTATTATTTATTCTTTACAACAACCGGTAAGGAAGGTACTGTTATCATCTGGTTTATAAGTGCACACAGGGCAGGACTGGGCCTAGAGCTGGGGTCCTTGGGCACCACATTTAAGGAGACAGCACTCTGAGATTCCACCGGCACCTGCACGACCCTTCTGTGCTGCATCCTGTGTGCCTCGCTGGCCTCATCCTAGCTCTGACCCTGTGTGAAGAAACTGACACATCAGAAGATGGAGTAATTTACCCAAAGCTGCGTAAGTTAGTAAGTGGCAGAGCTCGGATTCCAACCCAGGAAACCTGGCTTCAGAGCTCAAGTCATTAACCACTGTGCTGTGCTCACACCTAGGCCTTTGATGTCCAAACTGGGCTTTTTTCTGTTTCTTTCTCAAGACCTACGTTTCCCAAATTTGGCAAGTGAGGAATACAAAGTAAAATCCCAAAGATGGGTTATGGGGAGACCAAATAGAACTAACTGAGCTCACAGCTTGCCAGGTACCTACCGCATGTTCCCTGGAAGGGTTAACTGGCCACACAATTTCCCTTGGCCACATCTGTGCTTGTTATCCCAACGCTGCATAAATCTGCCTAGTTCATGTCGGCCACCCTGCAAGTGTCCAGATGGACCCTGTCCTGATGGGGAAGGGGCCATCCTGAACCGTCAGGATGATGAGTTCTGCCCGCTGTAAGGAAAACACATGCTTTCTTGGCCAAGTGGGGATGAATCTGCCCTTCGATCCAGCGTCCTGATTCAAGGATGCAGAAATCACATCTCTCACAATCACACCCCGACTGGCGGCTCACTCTTGGTAGCCTGTTTTTCAGAGTTAACTGCTCATTTGTTTTTGAAACATCATCTTTCCAGTGGTGATGCTGTTCCTGTGGGTTTTGCATGATTCTCCAGTTTAGGCCGAGGCTCCTGGAAGGTAACGTGGATACAAAAATGTTCATCGGCACATGCGTAGTTTACCTCCTTGGGGTGATGGGTAGTCTTTGGAAAGATGCTTACCCAAGTCATCAGCCAACAGTAGGTTCTCCCCCTGCTGCCTATGTTCCCCAAGAGCAGGATCAAGTCAGTCCCGGTTCAGTAGTTCTTGGGAGGTGAGATGCAACAGTGCATCCTGGCCCAGGCCGGCAGATTTCTGTTATGTCAGAAGAAAATTTTACAGCTGTTGTTCTCCATTAAAAATGGTCACTCTTGGGGCGCCTGCGTGGCGCTGTCGGTTAAGCGTCTGACTCTTGGTTTTGGCACAGGTCATGATCTCAGGGTGGTGAGATGGAGGTCCTTGCTGGGAGTCTGCTTGAGTTTCTCTCTCCCTCTCTCTCTGCCGCTACCCACCCCCGCCCCGCTCTTGCACACTCTCTCAAATCAATCAGAAATCTTTTAAAAATACGATCACTTTTATGGTTGCAATTTTACCCTTTTGTTTGGAATTTCAACTCCTCAAAGCTGTGGGACTCTGGACCAGCAGCACCAGCAGCACCTGGGAGCTTGTTGGAAATGCAGAGTCTCAGGCCCCACCCCAGACCAAGTGAATCAGAATCTGCCTCTAACAAGATCCCTAGCTGATTCCTGGGCACATCCAAGTTTGAGAAGCACTGCTCCATGTGTCCTCATTTCTCTATTACCTTCAGCTGGCGTCTCTACCCAGCGTTTTCTTTGAGGCTAGAATTCTTGGTAGGCTTTCAGATCTTAAAAAGAAAAGACACACACACATACAGAAATTCCTTCCCTCGCCTTTACATGATGTCATTCATTTTACCTGGCCTGCCACAAGAAAGAAAAAGGCAAATTACATCCAAGTTATATATATGTTTTTAAGACTAACTTCTTAATTGCGTGTCTTAAAGCGGCACACTGAATCCCCCATCATTAACAGAGTCCCAAGTGTTGGCAAGATTAATTGAGAAATGCCTCAAGGCAAAATAAACACTGCAGCGCAGTTTAATTCAAAACCATATCAGCTAAGAATGAAGGTGCAATTAGTGATAAAGATGTTAATAATTAGTTGTGGTCTGTTAAATTTTATATTCAGTGGTTACATAGAATGAAGAAAGAATTTCCTCATGAGGACAGAAATTAATGTTTCACCTTGATTGCTGTTTTAATGTGCTTATTTTAATGGGGCCATCCTGTAGAAACCCTTGGGCACATTTCCAATTTTACATAAATGTAGAATTAATTATTATGGAAGCGTATAATTTTAGAGCTGGAATGACCTTCGTGGTCATTAGATCCAGCTCAAGACATTTTACAAAGAAGTAAGAAATGATTTCTTCAGGTCCTGCCACGGAGTATTGGAACCTTGCTCCCCAACTCAGACCAGTGACAGTAAAACCCTTCTCACATCCCTGCAGACACAGACGCTTCTTTTTGCCTCAGAATTCCCAAATTACCGTGTGTAGTTGCTCGCAAGTCCCTTACCCCACATTACCCCATGTTCTGGTTGCTTTCTGTTGTAAGGTTGGGGACTTGGGAACCATATCTGACTCACTTTTATATTCTTGACCATTCCTAGCTCTGGGTTTTGTAAACAGTAGTCGCACAATAAATTTACATGCATTGTGGTGTGCTGGAGCTGTTGTATATCATTCGCTAGAGCTGGTTGTGTCTTCACGATGGTGGCTTGAGATTGGCCATGGTGGAAGCATTTATACCCTGGATGTAGATAAATGCCACAAACCAGGGCTATCTCCCCCCACCCTGCCCCGGAAAACCAGTCATTAAACATTTACCAGTACACAACAGTTTACGTGATTTTTCTAAGGTCTCACAAGGCAACAGGTCTTGACGAAATCTGAAGATTATACCAACACGAAGATGCCTGTTCACCCAGCATTCAGCGTGTATTGCCTCAAGAGTGATGAATAGCCAACTGTTTGACCTCCTCTAATTTCTTTGGGGATTAATTTTGACCGAGAGCAAGTCAGGCTTCAGGGCTGCATTAGGGTGTGGTTGCTTAGCTAAATTCCATTTACCTGGAAAAGCTATTTGGGCATGAATGGTAATGGAAACTAGTCTGAAATATCAGGCACAGTTGAGTGAGAAAAAAAACCCCACAGATTATTTTCAGAGAAAACAAAGGAACAGGAAGTTACTGTGGCCGAAATTACAATTATATCCTTATACTTCTCAAAAAACCTCAGTGGCTCCCTACAGCCTGCAAACAGGCCCAAAGGCCCTGCCGTCAGTCACATACTGACCACAGCTTACCGTTCCAGCCTCATTTTCCACTACTCACATCGCCCACCTTCTTTCGACTTTCCAGCCTCCGTGGAGCCCCCTCTGCGCCAGCTTCCATGACGTCCTCTTCTCCTGGAATGCCCTCCCTCTACCTCCCTGGTCCACCATAGGCTCTGTCCCAGAGTTTCTGTCCCTCCCCTGTCCCCTCCATCGTGGACCACAGCTTCGGGGTTAACACGGGACTTCCTGTGACTCAGTTCATCTCCGCTTGTGTGTCTTTCTTTAGGAGCAGGACCCGTGGTCCCATCGGCCCTGGCAAGTATGGCTACGGGAAGGCCCCGTACATCTTACCACTGCAGACGGACTCCGCACACTTGCCACAGAGGCTTCGGAGGCAGAGGCCCCCGTCCCGGCATTCCAGGGCCCAGGTGGCATCCGGTCCTAGCCACGGCTACGGCCCACCAGCCCACCGGGCTCCCCAGCAAGGGCCTCTGTACCAGAGTGACGGTGGCCCTCGTTCTGGACTGCAGACCTCCGAGGCCTCCTTCTACCAGCGGCCCTTGACCCACGACCAAGGCTTTCCCGCAGCTTCCAGTCTCTTCCAGGGCCCGGAAACCAGCAGCAACCACGGCATGGGGGCCCCCAGGGCAGCTCAGAGCTTCTCCCAGCCCGCCCGGTCCGCAGCCATCTCCTGCATTGGAGCCTATCGGCAGTACAAGCTATGCAACACCAACGTGAGTACACACGGCCTCACGCCGGCCGGGGGGCTGCTGTTGCCCCTCTTTCTGCGCTGCCATCACGTGGAAGACAGCGAGGGCCTGGTCCTTTAGGCCGTGTTAACGCACCCGTGTATCTTCTCTCCCTCTCTCTTCTCTCCGTGAGTTCTCCATGGATACTTCTCCTTTTCATAAGGTTGTGACTTTAGTAACTTGGGAATAATTCTTGACAGCCGGCTCTTGCTGCGTATCACACAACCTCCATATTCTCAGGGGCACCGTATCAACAATATTTATTCTTTGTGCATGGATCGGTGGGTCAAGGGCAGTTTGGCCAGTTTAGGGCCGAAGGTGGCGGTGCCCAAGACGTGGGAGTTGGCGGAGGTTTGACCAGCACCCATACATTCCAGTCACCGTCCTGCCATTCTGGGCGTGAGCACTTTGGATATTGTATGATGAAAAAGCCTGAGAGTGAATAACTTGCTGAAGGTTCCATAGCTAATCAGTAGCAAAGCGAATTATAAATGGGAACTACATAAGATGACCATCTGTGGTTTTTAAAAAAATATATCAGTTTAAAGAGTGTATCTAAAGGAGAAAGGAATAAGAGAATGTTCAAAGGTTAAATTTCCAAGTTGCTCTATTTTTCATTAATTTAATCTGCCTTAATATTCTGTTACTGGGCAACAGGACAGCTGTTCCATATTAGCTTCAATTTCCTCATTAAAAATATATTTCCTGCTATAGAGTCCATAGAAACGACTTAATTTGTGATCTTAATAATTCCTCTGAATGCCTGGATTGCTTTTTAGCCTGTTCTTCCACTGACAGACTTCAGGAATTATTAGTTTTTGTAAAGCAGTAATTTTTCTAAAGCCATTACAAATCAGTCAACCATTAAGTCTTAATCACCGCTTGCTTGTAACAGACCGGGAGACGTGGAAGATGAAAGAAAAGTCGTATTATCTATCTTGTAGAGTCGTTAGGAGGATCAAATGAGGTGATGTTGAGACAGGGCTTTCTAAATCGAAAAGAAATACTTGTGTCCATGATCATACGTGGTCCTTGTTCTTGAATATCATTACTATCCTTTTAAGGATCCTTAAGATTCAGGGGTACCTGGTGGGCTCAGTTGGTTAAGCATCCAACTCTTGATTTCAGCTCAGGTCATGATCTCAGGGTCGTGAGATAGAGCCCCATGGCTCCGTGACAGCCTCCGAGGTGGGCGTGGAGTCTGCCTCTCCCCCACTCTCTCTCTCTCTCTCAAAAAGAAGTAAAATTAAAATCTTCAAAAAATAAATGAAATTAATTCATCTGTAATGTAGAACACAGTCTCTCACTGACTAGTATGTTTCTTAATTTTGAAGACTACATAAATCATAAAGAGAAAGAAAAAGAGCATTTGGCACATATGTGGACCTGATATCTACTTAGTATTTCTGTCACTTCACCTACATTTTGCAAGCACGCACATTTTGCTAGGCCTGTGCTGCTGACAGCAGGGCCACCTCTCTCCATGTGCACGTTGTAGCTTGTCTGGGTGCTGGGATGACTCCACTACTAAGGACATGGAATTGCAAGGAACCTTAGAAAATGCTTGTGAATTTATGATGTCTGCCATCATTTGGCATCTGGCAAAGTAACACCTCTAACCCAGGACAGAGACGTCAATGTCGACAAAGGATTATATAGCTTTAGTTCCGTTTTCTTGGCTGTAACATTTCACACAGTGTCCTCCCCAGTGCACCCCATTATCCCAAGTCCCATCCTACTTACCCTTATTGAGAGATGCCATTCTTTAGAGGTTCCATGACTGCCTGTCTTCTTTTTATAAGCCCATGGCTTTTTGGCTCTTGGGTCATCCCCTATCCCCCATGAACACCTTAAGACTGCCTGTGTTAGGGCTCCCTAAGACCTCTCCTAGGTTTGATGATTTGCTGGGAGGACTCACAGCTATGATTTATTGCAATAAAAGGATACAGAGCAAAGTCAGCAAAGAGAGAGGCACGTGGGACAAAGTCTAGAGGAAGCCAGGCACACACTTCCAGAGTTCTCTCCCAGTGGAGTCACACAGGATTTGCTTAATTCCCCCAACCAATGAGTTGTGACAACGCGTGTGAAGTGCTGTCTACAAGGGAAGCTCATTAGAGACTCGGTGCCCAAGGTTTTTACTGGGGGCTGGTCACATAGGCACCCTCTGCCTGCCACATACCAGAATTCCAGACTCCTAGAAGGAAAGCAGGTGTTGAGCGTAAACTATATTGCTAATACAAATAGTTTGGGCAAAGTGAGTCACTCTTATCACTCAGGGAGTGATGGAAACTCTTCTGAAATCCAAGTTCCCAGATGCCAGCCAAGGACCAATCTTGCAAGGAGGCCTTTCTGAAGAGAGCTGTTTCAGTCCTGCTGTGTGGAGTCTTACTTGCACACTTCCTGTGTGGACCCATGTACTCTGGCACCTTAGCATGGATGACCTCATGTGGACATTTATGTACCCTCCCCTACCAGTGGGCAACATGAAGAGATAACATGAATCTCCAAATTGTATAAATCTTCCTACTCCAAGAGGAAAGAGGTGAAGGGGGCAGTATTGTGAAAAATCGTACTAGTCTCCCAGGGAATACAGGTTATCACTTATGTCCTCTCCAAAGATTAAAAAGGAATATGTGCATTCAGAGATTTCTCCCAGTTCCTATCTGGGAGAAGAGAAAGAAGGGAAGTTAGGCCAGGGCATGTTGGAAACATCCCCTGATTTCAGAACTCCATCCCTTAAACTAAGTGCCCAGTAGATCCCACCCAAGTTCTCGATGGAATACCCCACTTGCTAAGACTACCCCCACAGTAGAGGTCTCAGTTGTGAGATGTATGTGATGCATATGAGGGGTGGTGTGAACTAGGGGAAATGGTTTGGCAGGCTTCCAGATCTGGAAACAGTATCTCATCGCTGCTCACAGTCCCTCCCTTAATACGCTTGGGGTCCAGGGGCAGAGAAGGTGCCCAGTGCAGCGGCCTGGATGTCATTGCCCTTGGTGCTGGAGCACTTGGGGACAGGGAGGAACTCTGGGAGCACAGAGCAGGAGGCCGCTGGGTTGGGGAAGACTCCACTGAAGAGGGAATAGTTGAGCTGAGCTTCTAAGGATGGCCGAAAGAGAGAAAAGGGCATTTGGGGGCAAAAGAAACAGCTTAGTCAAAGACAGGGAGGCAGGATTGTGCCAGAGCCTCAAGGCGCCGAGACACCTGCCAGGTCATAGGGCCCTTCCTTTCTTAACCTCTGGCCTCCTCCTATCCACTTTAAATAATCACAATTTTAGTGGGCATTTTGTTCTTTAACATTTCAAAGTACAGAGATTTCACATGGGCCTTGCTTGACTTCTATACATGAGGTAGATGTGTGAGAAACTTTTAGAAACACAGTGCAGAGTGAGAAAGCGATCTAATCAGCTGGTTTAATTGGGGTTAGGCTGCAGGGCGTCTGAAATAGTGGGCTCGGGAGCAGGCTGTGCTGGACACAAGCCCCAGTTTCCTTGGGCAAAGCGCTCAACTCCCTGGGACCATCTGGGAATTGGGGATAATAACAACACCTGTTCCACATGGTTGATCGTGCACACTAGGAGCTGATACGTTAGGAAATACAGTGGTTTGACCTGGAGAAGTAAACGTGGCTCTCGTGCCTCTCCGGAGCTTGGAGCGGAGCAAAGCCTTGCCATGTCACTTTCCAAGTGCTCAGTCACGAAACTGTGGTTGAGGTGGTCAGACTAGCTCAGAGTCCCCTTTTGTCCTCTGGATTACCTGGGGTTCAGAGTCCTTTCCCTTCGCCCAGCAATAAAACACGATTGCTGGGGTGCCTGGGTGGCTCAGTCGGTTAAGCATCTGCCTTCAGTTCAGGTCATGATCCCAGAGTCCTGGGATTGAGCTCGGCATAGGGTTCCTTGCTCCTTGGGGAGCCTGCTTCTCCCTCTCCTGCTCCCCCTGCTTGTGCTCTCTCTCTCACTCTCTCTGTCAAATAAATAAAATCTAAACAAAACAAAACAAAATACAATTGCCAAGAGCCCCAACATGTCAAGTGTAATGTAGCTTCCGTGCAATCACCCTTGGGTCAGGTGTAAAATGATGAGAAAGTGAAACTACAGATAAGTTCCTGCCAGTGAATGCTTAACAACCTCAAATGTGCATGTTTAATGTGAAGCCCTACCTTGTGATGTCATCTGGGAATTTTAAACATCTAGTGTGTCTTTAGGATTGTTTGACTCCTATTAAGATGTCCTTTATGAAATACTAGAAAATAAATAATAAATGCAGTCCTAATGATCTCTGCATGTAGACTTTAAAGATAAGGAAGGTTTTTTTTTTTTAAGATTTTATTGATTTATTTGAGAGTGAGAGAGAGCATGTGCTGGGGGAGAGGCTGATGGAGAGGGAGGAGCAGGCTCCCTACTGAGCAGGGAGCCCAGTGCAGGGCTCAATCCCCGGACCCTGGGATCATGACCTGAGCTGAAGGAAGGTGCTTAACCGATTGAGCCACCCAGTCGCCCCAAGGAAGGGTTTTTTTGGTTCTGTTTTTCTTTTTTTTTCTTGCTTACATTGTATGTGAGGAAGTTAAGGTGACACGCCCCAGTGTAAATAGAGACGGTTTCGGTCTTTTAGAGCAGATACCAATCTTCGACCTCTATCAGTACAACACGCCAGGCCACTCGCTAGTGTGGGTTCTTACTTGGAGTCCATAAACACAGCATTGACATTGGCGGTGGGGTCAGGCGTGAGGCTGTGGGTCAGGGACACTGAGTTAAGGCAAGTCCTGGCTCTCAGTGGCTCACAGCCCAGTGGCAGAGACTCATAAATAGATCATGACAAGTATGGAGCGTAGGCAGCACTACACATGCTGGGAGGCTCTTTGAAATCGTACTAGGCCCGGCTTGGCCTCCCGGAGAAGTACAGGAAGGTTTTCTAGGGAGGGGGAGTGACAGGGGCTCCCAGAAGGGCTGAAGAGCATGAAGGGGGCTCTCCGGGGACCTCTCGGTGGAACCAGATGTTTTTCCTGTGAGCGGAGGCTTCCCCTGCAAGTACGTCCTCAGGAACGAAAGGGCAGCATGGGGAGGTCTCCGTGGTTTATCCGCAGCCCTGCATTTTCTCAGCTGTGGCTAAAAAGAATGAGTGCTCAAGCAATCAAGTAAATAGGTTTCTTCTCTGTGGAAGTTCGTGGAAGGCCAGGATTTGGAAGCAAAAGAACTGGAGTCTTGATAAGGGTGCCACGGGGGAAGGAGAAAACCAAATCACGGTCCCTCTGGTGCCTGAGGGGATGCAGTTAAAATCCTTCTACTAGCTGTTTCTGGGGGTTTGTATTATTATTTGCTAAATACATTAACAACCAAGACACTTTATGCCGTTTGTTGCGGAGGCCGAGGTCTCTCTCCCCACCTTCTTCTCTTAAGCACTCAATTCAGGCTTTCTCCCTCGGGACACTGACACTCTGGCTCCTTCTGGTGAAAGGCGGCTGGAGTGAGTCAGCTGGCGCAGGGTGGGGACGGGGTTATGGCTTTAAAGGGCTTCACTGCCAAAGGAGACGTGATCCTGAGTTTAGACAGAGTGCACTTAACGTTATGGGGAAAAACCCCTGGGGCTAAAAGCAGATTTTAGCAAACACCAGTGTGATGAGTTCTGCTATCAGGGCCTCTCCAGTAAATTTCCCTGCAGTGGGACTGGCCTCAGACAATGGATTTGTCCATGTGGAGTTGTTTCTGTCTCCAAGTAAGTGAAAATGAAGGGAAGATGTTGGACAAATCTCAGATATAGCTAAGCTCTCTTGAGGCAGGTTCTGTTTCTACCCCATTTCTAGTCTTCTGTTGAACAGCAGAGCATATGACAGCCCCCTGACTGTACTTTAAGGAGGAACTTAGCAAACAGATGGGCCAGGTCCAGAATTCAGAACAATTCCGTAAGGTGTGAAACTTATCAGGAACTGTGGGGCCGATTACGGGGTGGACAGGCCATCTAACCGTGGTCTCAACGGAAGTTTCTCTTATCATGAGTTTATCACCAACCTCCTCATCTGGGAAATATGGGCTGGTGTCAGTGCTTTTTTTGCATCAATTTCTGCTTTCCATCTCCTCAGACCACTTGGAATTTCCCATAGAAAGTTCTCTTATTGACTTTTTCTTTCTTTTCTTTTTTTTTAAAGATTTTTTATTTATTTATCTGAGAGAGAGAATGGGAGACAGAGAGCATGAGAGGGGGAGGATCAGAGGGAGAAGCAGACTCCCCGCCGAGCAGGGAGCCCGATGCGGGACTCGATCCCGGGACTCCAGGATCATGACCTGAGCCGAAGGCAGTCGCTTAACCAACTGAGCCACCCAGGCGCCCCTCTTATTGACTTTTTCTTACCCCATCAGGGACCTTTCATAAATATATATGAAATATGTATGTGAATATATGCAAGTATAAATAGTAGAGGTATTTCTTTGTATGTACAATATTTACATGTTTCATATATTTGAAAGATACATGTATGAGTCACACACACACACATATGTGAGTTGTTTTCATTCGTCACTTCTAATAATTATAAAAAGTAGTGCAAATAGTAAGAAATATCACAGTGGCAGAGAGAGCTGTATCCCAGTCCCTCTCCCTCGATGTAATTGCAATCAGTCATTTTTGATTTTTAGTTCCTAGAGTCATTCTCTCCATTAACTCTAATAGTTTACTAATACTTGTGCTTCTTGATACATCAACTTCAAATTTTCTCTGTTAGCTCCTCACTCCAAAAGATGAAGAAATGACCCCCTTTCCTCCCACAGCGCTTATCCCTGTTAGCTACGTTTCTATTTTCTGTTATATTTTTGATTACATGTAGTATGTTAACAATTTTTATTTTCTTGATTTATCAACATTAGGGAGGATCCGTTAACTCCTTGTTTTGCAAGATTAGAAATTTAGTGCCCGGTTTGACAAATTCTTCTCACTGCATTACATGTTTTGGCTGATGTATTTTTCTCCCTATGGCCTGTAAAATCCCTGCAAGAGACTATTTTTTTTTTAAGATTTTTTTTTAATTTATTTAATGGACAGAGAGAGAGAGAGAGAGCGAGAGAGGGAACACAAGCATGGGGAGAGGGAGAGGGAGACTCCCCACCGAGCAGGAAGCCTGATGCGGGGCTCGATCCCAGGACCTTGGGATCATGACCTGAGCTAAAGGCAGTCACTTAACAAACTTAGCCACCCAAGCGCCCCCCTACAAGAGTCTATTATGAGGGGTTCTACTCTGTATCTTCCATTGTCACAATACCTGATGCATAGTAGTAGGGGCCCAGTGAGTATTTGCCTTTGAAGAAATTTCTCCCACTGTCCTAGCAGATGGCAGAGGGTCAGGAGGCCACTCTTACTAATGTGATCCCTAAAGTAGCGACTAGGGGGGAGTAGAAGTCTTAAATGTTTTAAAAAGTTTACATTTGGCCGTGTGCTTTCTGATTAGTTAGAAGAAAGATGTTCTTGTTTAGGTCCTCTTACAGGCATAGAGATAAATAAATCTAAGGAGGGAGGAATGAACAGCACCCCTGGGATAGGCATAGATTTGTATGAATGTTTATCCAGACTACTTAAAAATATGCGGTTTTCCTGGGTGAACAGATAGGCTTAGTCATCTTAACATCCATTGGGTCTTTGATGAATGTATTGAATGAGAGAGAAACACTTTCTCTAGAAGAACATTGTGAACTTGGATGGGGGAAAAAAAGGTGTTTGAGAACTATGAAAACCTCAGGATTTTGGAGAGGTCTTTCTGTTTTGTTTTTTGTTTTAAATCCAAAACCTTGACCCAACTCTTTTAGACAAACCAATTTACTGACTGTCCAGAGAACACTAGGAGTGGTAGCAGGTGGCAAGAGTTTTTGCAAGGTTGAATTTGTTCCAAGTGACTTGAGAAAGCAGATATGAAACATATTTGAGAAATGTGCTGGATAATTTTTAAGCAGTTTCAATCCGTGGTTGTATTATCCTGCAGCTGGAAACCCAAAGTCCTTTTTCCAGCTGGGGAAGAGAAAGGGGAATGTTTGCTCAAAACACCTACCTGTCAGGGCACTTGAAGCTTCTGGAACTGCTGGAGTCATCTTTGATGTCCGCTTAGATTCCAGCTCAGCTAACATTTACTGAGCATTATTATGAACTAGAAATCTTTTTTTTTTTTTTAAGATTTTATTTATTTATTTGACAGAGAGAGACACAGCAAGAGAGGGAACACAAGCAGGGGGAGTGGGAGAGGGAGAAGCAGGCTCCCCGCCGAGCAGGGAGCTCGATGCGGGGCTCGATCCCAGGACCCTGGGACCATGACCCGAGCCAAAGGCAGACGCTTAACGACTGAGCCACCCAGGTGCCCCTATGAACTAGAAATCTTAATGTATTACTAAGTCAGTCTTCACAAAAAATCCCTGCGGGATGGGAGTGCTGCGGGGCTTGCTACTGACATGCAGTAATTTGGGTTTAGAGAAGTGAAGTGCTTTGCCCAAGGCCACCCAGACACTTTTCCCTGGCAGTGCAGGGATGTTAAATACATCATATGTTGTTGGCGGGTCACTGGTCTTCTGATTGAATCCAGAGCAATGCAAAGGATAAAAACAATGCGTGTCTGCATGAAAAAGTGCTCAATATCGCTCGGCATCCGGGAAATCCAAATCAAAACCTCAATGAGATACCACCTCACACCAGTCAGAATGGCTAAAATTAACAAGTCAGGAAACGACAGATGTTGGCGGGGATGCGGAGAAAGGGGAACCCTCCTACACTGTTGGTGGGAATGCAAGCTGGTGCAGCCACTCTGGAAAACAGTATGGAGGTTCCTCAAAAAGTTGAAAATAGAGCT
>NW_027786338.1:0-288 GCF_054177405.1 Leptonychotes weddellii | reverse complement strand
GCAATTATCCCTTAAGCCACTGACACTCCGTTGAATTTTTTTCATATACTTTTTTTTCTTTTTCTTTCTTTCCTTTTTTACCTTCTTCTTTTTTCTTCTCATTTCTCTTTTCTTTTTCTTTTATTTTTTTTCCCCACATACTTTTGTCTCTCCTCTGAACTTTTGACAATTTCTATTGACTGGCCTTCAAGTTCAGTTACTTTTCCTTCTTTAGTCACCAAATTGTTCTTAAATCCATCCAATGCATTTTTGATACCAGATATTGTCTTAGTTATAGAATCTGTACTT
>NW_027786337.1:0-288 GCF_054177405.1 Leptonychotes weddellii | reverse complement strand
CTGGGGTGGGTAATTAGCCTTCTTGAAACCTGCATTCTCCCTCCCTCCAAAGGCCCTAGCTGGGGTCCTTCCCTTCTCCAAGACTGTGCGGGGAGAGAAAAGTCCTGGCTCCCTCCCACCTGCTCAGAAACACAGGATGGGTGGCCTACTTTAGGTTTAGGGAACTAAGTAACATCTAAGGTGTTCTTGCCTCAGGCCGGTGTCGGGAAGGTGCTCCGGGTCACCTGGGACCAGGCAAGACTAAGGCAGCAATGAGGGAGGCTATCAAGGTCAAGAAATGAGCTGTGG
>NW_027786336.1:0-288 GCF_054177405.1 Leptonychotes weddellii | reverse complement strand
CTTATGGATATATCAGGCTGACAATATCTAGAACCATCAGTCAACTTAAAATCACTAAAGATGGAAACACCAGACATCTTATTTTTCCTGATGTGATACAGCAGGAATGCACACTGAACTACCATTAAAGAATTATTGCCAAATGAACATGAATCTAATCAAGACTCCGGATTTAACTATCTGTTTACAGAAGATATGGGGGTTAGAGGAATGTGTTGGGGCACCTGGGTGGCTCAATCGGTTAAGTGTCTGTATTTGGCTCAGGTCATGATTTCAGGGTCCTGGGAT
>NW_027786335.1:0-288 GCF_054177405.1 Leptonychotes weddellii | reverse complement strand
GATACTGAAGAGAAAGGAGACTCTTCTATAGATGTTCATGGACAGGGAGGAATGTGTTCTCTGTTTTTTTTTTTTATTATTATTATTATGTTATGTTAATCGCCATACATTACATCATTAGTTTTTGATGTAGTGTTCCATGATTCATTGTTTGCGTATAACACCCAGTGCTCCATTCAGTACGTGCCCTCTTTTTTTTTCTAGTTTTTTATTGTTATGTTAATCACCATACATTACATCATTAGTTTTTGATGTAGTGTTCCATGATTCATTGTGCATAACACCCAG
>NW_027786334.1:0-288 GCF_054177405.1 Leptonychotes weddellii | reverse complement strand
TTCTCCACAACCTCTCCAACATCTGTTGTTTCTTTCCCTGTCCATTTTTGCCATTCTAAATTTTTGCTGTACTTCTAAGTGAAATATTTCTGGCATTTTTAAGGTGCCATTATTTTTCTCACAGTCAGAGAAGTCTGAATTATGGACTGTGATTTTTGATGACAGAAAAACATTTAATACAGAGCCTAGTTGTTTGCAATTTTTTCTTTAAACCTGTCAATTCCTTGATCGCTCAAATCTAGTTCATACACATCAGTATAAGGCTAGCATTTTTTGAAAACCTTGCTT
>NW_027786333.1:0-288 GCF_054177405.1 Leptonychotes weddellii | reverse complement strand
GGCTCCCTGCTCAGCAGGGAATCTGCTTCTCCCTCTCTCTGCTCATGTTCTCTCTCTGTCTCTCTGAAATGAATAAATAAAATCTTTAAAAATAAATAAATCACATAGGTGGAGAAAGAGGCATTACTAACCAAAATATACTACTGCTGATTTTGTTTCTACTGAAGCACTTCTCTTTCCTGTTCTCTCTTCATGTGGACTCAGGTTACTCTCTGTTGTCCATTCATTTCTCAAAGGGCAGGTTTACTAGCAACAAACCCTCTCAGTTTTTGTTTATCTTCGAATATC
>NW_027786332.1:0-288 GCF_054177405.1 Leptonychotes weddellii | reverse complement strand
TCAGATTTCTCGGGCTCTGCACCCACGAGGTGCATGGGAAGTACAGGGAGCCAGATGTTTGCAGGTGCTTGCTGACAACCCCCTCCCCACAGCAAGATGGCAGGTCTTCCCACGTGACAATCTAAGGAGGCAGGGACGTGACAAAGGAAGTGTGTGGTCGGTTCTCAGTGGAAAGCCCGTGTGACTCCCCTTCAACTGAACACGGTAGCCTTTGGGCCCGTCTTCCTGGAAGCAGGACTGCAGCTCAGGGGCTGCGAGCCAAGCCGGTAAGGCAGAGGAAAGGCTAGC
>NW_027786331.1:0-288 GCF_054177405.1 Leptonychotes weddellii | reverse complement strand
TTTAGTTAATAATAATGAGTCACTATTTTTTCGTGAGTTGTCACAAAAGTACCAAGATGATGTAAACTGTTAACAGCGGGGGAAATGGGGTGAGAAACTGCATATTATCTTTGCAATTTTTCACTAAGTCTAAAACTGTTCTAAAATTTTTTTTAATTATTGAAAAAAAAAAACCACCCAAACCAATACTTAGAAATTAGTATTATAAATTTTGGGTAGATCATACAGGACTTCTCATGATGTGGATGCGTACATACCTGGCAATATATGCACCTACACATATGTAAG
>NW_027786330.1:0-288 GCF_054177405.1 Leptonychotes weddellii | reverse complement strand
TGTACTTGCAGTTATAGGCGTGTGTAGGTTAAGACAGGAGCTTTGAGATTGAGGAGATCAAATCCTGACTCCATCGTATACCTGCCACGTGACCCCAGGGAAGACACTAACCCAAGGACGTCACTTGACACTGTCACTTACCTAAGGAGGCCACTTACCTTGAGAAGGCATTTACCTGGAGAGGTCATTTACCTGAGTGTCACTTATCTGAGAGGTCACTTACCTGAAGAGGTCACCTACCTGAGAGGTCACTTACCTGAAGAGGTCACCTACATGAGAGGTCACTTA
>NW_027786329.1:0-288 GCF_054177405.1 Leptonychotes weddellii | reverse complement strand
AGGTCTCTTAGCGAAGCACACCTCCTGCTAGAGGACTCTGATCCCTGACCTTTTCCTCCTAAGATTCTCATATTTTCCTTCCACCTTTACTTCTCTTGGGGACTGTATCTTGAGGCGGAGTCACTTGGGGCATAACTTGTATTAAGACCCTCAGGGAAATGTTAGCTTTCCTTGATTGGCTTTAAAAACAGAAGCTTTGGGGGCGCCTGGGTGGCTCAGTCGGTTAAGCGTCTGCCTTCGGCTCAGGTCATGGTCCCAGGGTCCTGGGATCGAGCCCCGCATCAGGCT
>NW_027786328.1:0-3388 GCF_054177405.1 Leptonychotes weddellii | reverse complement strand
TCCCTGCCTGGCAAGCCCAGCTGACAGTCAACCCCTGGACAGTCTGCTGAGTTCCCTGCTGTAGCATCCAAGATAGCCCAGCTCCTCTGTCTCTGGATTAGTTATTACTCTGTAACAAATTACCCTAGAACACAGTGGCATAAAACAATGATTTTATTATCTCAGAATCTGTGGGTGAGCAATTCAGAAGTGACTCAGCTGAGTGGCTCTGACCTTACTCTCATGAGGCTGTGGCCAAGCTACTGGCTGGGGCTGCCATCATCTGCACGCTGGACTGAGCTGGAAGCTACATCACAGGTAGCTCACTCGTGGACCTGGCAGGTCAGCACCAACTGTAGCAGGAGGTCTCAGGTGCATGCCACGTGGCCACTTAACTGTCTCCACAACGTAGCAGCCAACTTTCCCCAGTCAAGTGACCAAGTGGGGCAAGGTGGAGACATCTTTTTCTCTTATGACTCGGCTGAGCGTCACACACCGACATGTCCACAATATCCTCCTGGCTTCCCAGGCCAGCCCTGTTCATGGGGTGGAGACTACATACCAGGAGGAGAGACACTGGGGTGCTCTTCAAAGTTGGCTACCCCTCCAGCTACAGCATGCTAGGGGCACAAAGCCTTGGTGTCAAGGAGGCCCAGCATGTGACAGGTTTCAATAAAATCAGTCCTCTCCCTTCTTCCATTTTGTCCTGATCCATGGGACTCCAAGACACCTGCTTGGACACCAACTTCTTAGACACCAACACTCCTTTCTCTGCGCTCACCCACAACCACACTGCTGCCTCCTTGATTCACAGGAACTGAAAGCTGATGGCTTCCTCCAGTTTACCCCAATTGTCACCTCTCTTCTGGATCCTATACATCTGACTCCACTGATTTAATGTGGCATGACAGACCACCCAAAAGGATCGGACAATCTTTTATTTTACCCATGAAATAATGGACTGGACTCAGATGGCCAGCCCTTGCTTGGAGTCTCATGTGGTTGCAGACAGGCTGGGGCTGGGGTCATCCTGAAGGCTCTCTTCATATGTCTGGGTTGGAGACACTCAAACAGCTGGGCTTGGAATGCCTGGGGCTCCTGAGGCACTTCTGCCTTTGTAGATACATACCACGATGATAGATAGATAGAATGATAGTAGATAGATACATAGATAGATAGATACATAGACAGAGAGATAGAGATAGATATAGATGACAGGTAGGTAAATAGGTAAATATGATTAGATGATAAAGAGACAGAGACAGGTAAGTAGATGATAAATAGAATCCTATACACTTACATACAAACTTACAGTACAACACTTACAAACAAGAATTTGCATCTTCAAACAAGATTCCACGGAGAGGGCAATTCTTGGCCAAAAGAAGTGAATATGGAAGTTCACATACCCAACAGGGCCTTCCAGCCCCATGGACAGTCACCTACTCTGCAGAAGCCAGTCTGTCACAGGAGAGGAAACAAACCCCTGGGTTAGCTAATTTTGACTCGACATTTCTCTGGTCCTGCCTATGTTTGACCCCCAAAGATGTAAGCAGCTCTCATCGAGCATTTCATGCATCCTGGACACTGCACAGCCTGGACATGACCAGACACACTGAGCAGAACTCTGGCACCAGAAAAACAATTCTAAGACAGGGCTGGAGAGAGCCCATCTGAACACAGTGGAGCTTTTACTGCAGTGCATCCCTGCCCCCAAGATTGCCCACTCCTAGTTGTGATGACTATGAACCATAAAACTAAAAACTGCCCGTTGTTTTACCAGCCAAAAGGGGGTTAATCAGGAATAAATGAGAATTGCAATCCAGAACAAACAGGCTGCAGCAACCATAGCCAAGTCTAAAGAACAAAGGGGAGATATGTTTTTCAGGAGAAAAGGGGAAGCTGGGAAGGCTGTTACAAACTGGAGTCCATTGGGGAACACGGGAGTGAGAAGTGTGGTGGCTTCTCATTGGCAGAGCTCTTCTTGGGGAGAAGAGGTGGTGGATTGTGCTGACAAGGAGAGCCCTTCTTCCTCCAGCTGGGATAGTAAGGTAGAGCCAGGTCAAATCCCTGTGAGGTCAAGTCCATCACTTCCTGTTGGGTCTGGCTGGTAGGGCGTGAGGGCGCCCCCTGCTGAAACCTCCCCACTCCATCTCAGTGAGGTTCACATATTGATTATCATCTGACAAAGGCCCTTCTAAAAGGGGGATGTTTATATTGTTCTTGGAAAATTCCTGGACAACATCAGCTGAGACATTAATATCTTCATAGTTAAACCTTTGTGAAAGATGTCTGCAATTACTTTCTCAAATGGCAGATTGAAGCTGGACTCGACAGGGATGGAACCCAAATGTCCAAACGAACATGGCCTCCTGAGGACAGAGGATAATACAGCTATGAAAGTAATAGCTGACATTGATTACGTGCTCGCTGCATGCTCCGAGGTCTGTGTCCTAAACACCTCACACATACATCATCTGGTTTCATTGTCATGTCAGATAGGCACTGGCATTATGCCCCTATTTTACACAACCTGAGGCACTAAGTACCAGGGCGGGAAGTGTTAACTAATTAGCTCGAGGTCCCACGTAGAGGAGGAGGGTACCAGACTCCTGTCGCTGGGCAGCATACTCATCCCCCAGTTGCTGGCAGTATTCACTCTTACGAGCTCACAGCTGCCCCACTCTCTGGAGAATCACTCTTGGCCAAACTGAATCCACTTCACCTAGGAGTTTGTGCCTCCTGGGGTTGGGAGGGCAGTCTATGATGACCCACTGATGGGGTACAAAATGCCAGCCCCTGCCTCACAGTCATATCCACTCTGTAATACAATTCTGGCTCCAGAGCTCCCCATGAGATCGGGCTACCCTGACCACAGCTTTGCTCAGCTTGTCCTCTTGCCCTACCCAGCTCCCCTCAATCCTTTCTCCTGAGAGCACTCTCGCAGTAGACCATTTGCTCCAGAGCCCCCACCTCAGGCTCTACTTTTAGGGACCTGACCTGAGACAATGACAAAGCCCAAGCTAATTTGTGCACAGTGGCATTCAGCTAAGGGGCATACAGGTGCTGAAATGTGGCCCAAGTTCTGTGGGTCCAGCTATGCAAAGGGGACACCTTTTCCTCATTTACCCAAAGCTACTGATTGATCTAGACTCAGCCCTGGACTGAGCTGGGATTCAAACCACAGGAGCTTCAGCTTCAGAGCACCCCATCTCTCAATCACTGTGTGGTGCTGCCTCGTTGTATTAAATAATACAAGTCAGACTAAGGCAAGGGACGGGAAGATCTGTGTAGGCTCAAGCTGCTTTTGTGACCCACTTCTCCCAAAAACAATCACAACCTTCTAGAAGAGTCCCTTCCAAGAACTATGTTACTGACACATCCCAGAGTAAATGCTGACCTGCTATTT
>NW_027786327.1:0-288 GCF_054177405.1 Leptonychotes weddellii | reverse complement strand
TGGGCTGCAGTTAGCTTGCCTGCAAAATGAATTGAGGAAATTGGGACTGGCTGGACTCCAAGGTCCTAATCTTATGGAAAACATTGTATTTTTTATTAATGACAACGACAACAATAACAGCTGACACTTCTTGAACATTCACCATGTGCCAAATAGTATTCTAAGTGCTTTTCATGTATTAACTTTTCTAATAATTATAACAATTTGATGAAGTATGTTCTATTATTATTCCTATTTGACAGATGGGGAAACTGAGGCACAGAGAGGCTTCCAAGCATGTTTGTGACC
>NW_027786326.1:0-288 GCF_054177405.1 Leptonychotes weddellii | reverse complement strand
GGGTGTGTGGGGGATATTGGGTGTGTGTGGGGTGTTGGGTGTGTGGGGGGGTGTTGGGTGTGTGGGGGAGGTGTTGGGTGTGTGGGGGATGTTGGGTGTGTGTGGGGTGTTGGGTGTGTGGGGGGCTGTTGGGTGTGGGGGAGCTGTTGGGTGTGTAGCACGGTAAGGACAGAGATTAACAGAAAAGGGAAGGGAGAGCCGGGAGATGGCTCACGCAACAGGAATTGGCCTTCGAGCAGGAGAGAGGAACGGCATTAGGTCATCACGGCCATCTATGATTCCGTGGGT
>NW_027786325.1:0-288 GCF_054177405.1 Leptonychotes weddellii | reverse complement strand
TGGGCTGCAGTTAGCTTGCCTGCAAAATGAATTGAGGAAATTGGGACTGGCTGGACTCCAAGGTCCTAATCTTATGGAAAACATTGTATTTTTTATTAATGACAATGACAACAATAACAGCTGACACTTCTTGAACACTCACCATGTGCCAAATAGTATTCTAAGTGCTTTTCATGTATTAACTTTTCTAATAATTATAACAATTTGATGAAGTATGTTCTATTATTATTCCTATTTGACAGATGGGGAAACTGAGGCACAGAGAGGCTTCCAAGCATGTTTGTGACC
>NW_027786324.1:0-288 GCF_054177405.1 Leptonychotes weddellii | reverse complement strand
TTCTCTCTCGGGGTCAGGCCAACACACCACCTTCCTTGGAGTCCTTTCCTGGCCTTCTACTTGATCATGTAGGCATGCACAACATCCTGCTCTTTATTTTCTTCTGTTTATTACAGGTTGTAATCTCACATCCATGCATGCGGTTCTTCATAAACCCTCCCCACCCCCCTCACCAGACAGTAAGCTCCATGAGGTCCAGGCCCCTGCTTATGTTTCTCGTTGCTGATTATCCACAACACCTAGTACAGGGCCAGGCACAGGATAAGTGGCAGCTACATATTTTGGAAT
>NW_027786323.1:0-288 GCF_054177405.1 Leptonychotes weddellii | reverse complement strand
TGAATCATGGAACACTACATCAAAAACTAATGATGTAATGTATGGTGATTAACATAACAATGAAAAATTTTTAAAAAAAGAGTACTGGGGACATCTTGTGCCTTTGTCACCCATTAAGATTGTTTTACCACCCATCAAGATTGGTTCTAATCTCAGTCTAGGTACACGACCTTATGTAACTAATCAGTAGACAGACAATTAAGTAAAGTACAATTTATTAGGGTTTTAGTAAACCAAGAAGGAAATATTTGTAATAGAATTAACCATTTGCCTGGACTAAACTCCTGG
>NW_027786322.1:0-288 GCF_054177405.1 Leptonychotes weddellii | reverse complement strand
ATGTTTGTCCTTGTCTGCTTAGTAGAGAATGTGATACTACGAGGTTCTCTTTATTTTAGTCAAACTGGAAATGTAAAGCATATAAAAAATTAATTTATTTGGGGGCGCCTGGGTGGCTCAGTTGGTTAAGCGACTGCCTTCGGCTCAGGTCATGATCCTGGAGTCCCTGGATCGAGTCCCGCATCGGGCTCCCTGCTCGTCAGGGAGTCTGCTTCTCCCTCTGACCCTCCTCCCTCTCATGCTCTCTGTCTCTCGTTGTCTCTCTCTCAAATAAATAAATAAAATCTT
>NW_027786321.1:0-288 GCF_054177405.1 Leptonychotes weddellii | reverse complement strand
GAAGGCAGTTGCTTAACCAACTGAGCCACCCAGGCGCCCCATTTCACCCTTATTCTTAGCATCCGTGCCCTCCACCCCCACCGCCAAGGTGTCCAAAAACAAGGAATTATTTAAGCAAAGGATTAAGTGGTAATTTTTAACCTAAAAGATGTTTGCAGACCAAGTACAAATGGTTGAGGTGGGAGTACTTTGGGATTAGCATGCCCGTTTCTTTTGAGTTGGTTATACCAGATGGAATTTAACAACATTGTGAACATTTAAATCATTAGGTACCAGGGCACTTGGGTG
>NW_027786320.1:0-288 GCF_054177405.1 Leptonychotes weddellii | reverse complement strand
TTGGAACCCGACCCACGAGGCCATAGACAGCCCCAGCTCGCTTCCTCAGAGATAAAAAAAGAAAAAAAATCACCCCTCACATTCAGGGGATAGTAGGCCTTGGTTTGGGTAAACAGACCCACACAACTGCAAAGGGAAGACCACACCAGCTCTCTATAGTAAGCAATACAGTTCTTTATTCCTAACTGGGGGCTGTCTAACAAGAATCACAAGGCATTTGAGGAAATCCATCAGCATACTGAAAGACAAATGAGTGAGATGAAACAGAAAACGCAGGATAATGTAGAC
>NW_027786319.1:0-288 GCF_054177405.1 Leptonychotes weddellii | reverse complement strand
TCCCCTAAAGTCCCTCATCCACCTGCCCTGAGGCCATGGGGTCTTCAGCTGCCCAGTGCTGGAGTCAGGGTTCCTGACTGGGCATTTCTCATGATAGAATCCCAGTGTCTGAATAATGCAATATATGTTAAGAAAAAAAAAAAAGAAGAAGAAGGAGAAGAAGAAGAAGAAGAAGAAGAAGAAGAAGAAGAAGAAGAAGGTAGCAGGAGGGGAAGAATGAAGGGGGGGGAATCGGAGGGGTAGAGGAACCATGAGAGATGATGGACTCTGAAAAACAAACTGAGGGTT
>NW_027786318.1:0-3388 GCF_054177405.1 Leptonychotes weddellii | reverse complement strand
GAGGAATTTTTAATCTCAGGAAACAAACTGAGGGTTGCTGGAGTGGTGGGGGTGGGAGGGATGGGGGGGCTGGGTGATGGACACTGGGGAGGGTATGTGCTATGGTGAGTGCTGTGAATTGTGCAAGACTGTTGAATCACAGATCTGTACCTCTGAAACAAATAATGCAATATATGTTAAGAAAAACAAAAAGAAGAAGAAGACAGTGGAAGGGGAAGAATGAAGGGGGAGAAATCAGAGGGGGAGACGAACTATGAGAGACGATGGACTCTGAAAAACAAATGAGGGTTCTAGAGGGAAGTGGGGTGGGAGGATGGGTTAGCCTGGTGATGGGTATTGAGGAGGGCACATTCTGCATGGAGCACTGGGTGTTATGCACAAACAATGAATCATGGAACACTACATCAAAAACTAATGATGTAATGTATGGTGATTAACATAACAGTAAAAAGAATTAAAAGAAAATAGTTTTCTACCTCACTTTTGCACTGTATTTTCTCTATCTTGTTTTTTTAATCATCATCTAAAATACTATGTATATATTTATATGTCTGAGTACTGTCTGAGCTCCCCCAGAAAGACATAAATGGAAAGAGAGCAGACATTTGGGATTGATTGTGTTTTGTTTTCTGTTTTCCCTCCAGTGCTTATGACAGTTCCTAATATCTGGTGGATTCTCAAAAAAAATGTTGTTTAATGACAGAGTGATTTTGGTTTAGTGTAGAGAACGTAATTTAGGGGAGTGAGAGAACGAGAAATAGGTTAGAAGCGGTCATGGCGACAAAGGTGACAGATGATAGGAGCATGGGCCGGCCTGGCAGGAGGGAAGATGGGATAATTTCCCATCTTTAAGATGCATATTTATAGTGCCAATTGTATTTTCTGGTAGATGAGACTCAGACCCAGATTTAGGACTAGAGTAAGCGTGTGGGGATGGCCATGTCATAAAGCAAAGTGACTAACAATAGAGGAAGAAGAGTTTGTCAGGAGTTGGGGGAAATCACAAGTCCTGTTTGGGTTATTTTAGATGTCTGTTAGATATCAAAGTGGAAATGTCAAGTATGCAGTTTGATGTCTAAGCCTGGACTCAAGGGAGTGTTAATGGCTGGAGAGACCATTGCGTATCAATCCGCATACATGGGTTTTAAAGCTGTGGGACTAGATGAGATTTTTCTAAGGAATGAGTGCATCTAGAGGAACAGGACCAAGAGTGGGCCTTGGGATAATCTAATTATTTATGGATAGGGGTAGAGGAAAAGAAAGCCAGAAAGACAAAGAAAGAGTGGTCAGTGAGGTAGAAGGTGATTTCACAAGGGGGAAAAAAAAACTGTCTCAAGAGGACATTATAAACTATGTCAATAAGAGAGAATTAATTTCTCTATCTTCACAAAGTTGCAGGTAGATGCAGATAGACCAGTAGATTTGGTGATGGGAAGATTAGATAATAATTGTTGGATAGCTTCTAATTCCCCAAGAACATAGGAAGTGTGATCATCAGCTAAGAGTTTGGGGGTGAATAGTTGGTACTGGAGGAGATAAAGAAGGTATTTTTCTCACTGCAGGAAATAAGAAAGAAAATTTACTAGCTAAATATGATGGGTTTTATCTTTTTCAGCTCTAGAATTCAAACATTTTTCTCATTCTCCAAGGAATTTCATAAACACTAAATCATATAAAAGATGAACAAAGGACACAGAGGATTTTTAGGGAAATGAAAATACTCTGTATGATATTATAATGATGGATATATGTCATTATGTATTTGTCCAAACCCACAGAATATACACCATCAAGAGAGTGAATCCTAAGGTAAACTATGGACTTTGAGTGATTATGTGTCAAAGCAGATTCATTCTCTGTAAAAAACGTACTTCTCTGCTGAGTTGACAATGGGGGAGGCCGTGCTTGTCTGTACCTTCTTGTACCTGTGTTTGCAGTCCCTTCTACCTCCTCTAGCCATCTCGTGTCTCACAGTTCACATCAATATACTTATCAGTATGCCTGAACCACCACTGGAATCCTATTTTCCCTTAAATCCAAAACGCTTAATTACTCCTTATTTCCTCCCAATTAAAGTCCAAACTCTTTGGCCTTGTATTTAGTGTATTTTGGAATCTAAAACCAATTTTTCCTTAAAGCACACTTCTCCAGTCTTACCTAATACAAACTATAGATCATGTATCTGTAAATATACCACACAGACTCCCATATCCATGCTTTTGCTTATGCTGCTCCTTCCAGTCTGACTGTATTTTCATCAAAACACACACACACACACACACACACACACATGCCCTCTCTCTTGACATCCTGCCCATCCATTTAAATAGGGCTACTTTCTACCTGAAACTTCCCTCATGGACACGTTACAAAATGTTCTCTGGCCTCTTTGAAATCAAGTAATGCTGGTTTTATTATTCCCATGTTATTCTGAATTTACAATGAGAAAACCCAGGCCAACACACATTCTGTCAGTTAATAATTACGTGCTCATGAACAATTCATTTTAGGTATCTGGGCCTCACTTTACATATCTGAAAATATAAGGATTGTAAGGATTAGTAAATTAGAGGCCAGGCAAAGTTTCCATTCATGTAACCAACATTTGTCAAAAGCCTTCTGAATGAATCATTTTTAATACATAAAATGAAATAGTTCTGCATTGGAGATAGAAAATTCAGAATTTGCTTATTATTCAAGAATCTGGAAAGCAATTTTAACAGATACAATCCAGCATTTTAAAGTCTATCAAAAGTAAGAACAGCAAGAAAAGGTACATCATTATCACTCTAACAAATGTTTAGTAAGCATCTACTATGTGCTAAGCTCTTTGTAAACAGTTACAAGGAATGGAAACAGTACAAGCAAACAACTATATAGCATCTAGAGAAATTGCGTGATAGCTAGAACATTGCTTAAAAAGTCTTTTGTTATAGCAAAAAGAAACATGTCATGCATCTTTGGGATAAATATAACACCCAACATCTTGACTTAAAAATGAAAAGACCCACAGAGGGGAGGTGGGAGGGGGGTATGGGTGAACTAGATAACCAGGATTAAAAGGTACTTGGGCGCCTGGGTGGCTCAGTTGGTTAAGCGACTGCCTTCGGCTCAGGTCATGATCCTGGAGTCCCTGGATTGAGTCCCGCATCAGGCTTCCTGCTCGGCAGGGAGTCTGCTTCTCCCTCTGACCCTCCCCTCTCTCATGTGCTCTCTGTCATTCTCTCTCTCTCAAATAAATAAATAAAATCTTTAAAAAAAAATACTTTTCCACATAGATAAAACTAGAAAAAATCCTCATGTTCACAAACATTAAAATGGGTAAATAAAATCATGATATTGTTTTAAGAGAACACTAAGCAGTTATCAGTAAACATGAAAAAAAAAA
>NW_027786317.1:0-288 GCF_054177405.1 Leptonychotes weddellii | reverse complement strand
CCCTTCCCTTCCCCCCATACATGCTCTCTCTCTCTCTCCCTCTCTCTAAAAATAAATAAAATCTTAAAAATAATAAAAATAAAATCTTAAAAAAAAAAAGACAGATCATTTGTATCTTTCTATTTCTACAAAGTATTGTTAACCACCGCCTGAACTCATGTTGCTAAGGAAGTTGCTTGTGTAGCCAAAATAGACGCAAGACAGTATCGAAAAGTTGCACAATTGTTCAACTTCCCTGAGTTGAACTAAAATTTAGAGCTTAGAGTGGAAACCTGTGTTACTTTGCCT
>NW_027786316.1:0-288 GCF_054177405.1 Leptonychotes weddellii | reverse complement strand
GCGGGAAGCCTGCTTCTCCCTCTCCCACTCCCCCTGCTTGTGTTCCCTCTCTCGCTGTATCTCTCTCTGTCAAATAAATAAAATCTTTAAAAAAAAAAAAAATTGACTCTCTGCTTATCAGGTTCTTGATGATGATTAGTAGTGAGTACCTAAGCTTAAAATGAGAAAATATGAAGAATATTTATTCTAGAGCCTAATATAACCATATCAAAACCAATGTGGTTCCCTCAAGAATTATCCTAACAGTATACCTTGGGTTGTTACCTCTTCTTTGAGACACACAGGGTT
>NW_027786315.1:0-288 GCF_054177405.1 Leptonychotes weddellii | reverse complement strand
TTGTTTCAGTGCCTTCACGGCTCCGTCAGTCAGCACCCCAAATGTCATGATTTCTTTGACCTGACCATTTGCATGGAGTTGTGTATGCTCACTAGCACTCCGATCTCTCTTTAGCCCTCTTTTTAGTTAAGAGATCTATTAAAATCAGCTTTTAGCCCAGAAATTGCTGTTTTTCTAACAAGACTGGTTTTTTTTTTTTTTTTAAAGATTTTATTTATTTATTTGAGAGAGAGAGAATGAGAGAGAGCACATGAGAGGGGGGAGGGTCAGAGGGAGAAGCAGACTCCC
>NW_027786314.1:0-288 GCF_054177405.1 Leptonychotes weddellii | reverse complement strand
TTTAGACTCAAACTTCAGTTTGAATGCAGAGTCCCCACTCTGTTATACTGCTCTCCGTAAAATGTCATATTCGATCTTAATAAATTTATTAGAATGTATAATAAATTGGCATGACAAGATGAATTATTCCATTCATTTATTCACTTATTTTTATAATTCAATCAGGTGAATTTTATTGAGCACCCTACCAAATTCAAACGACTATTACGAGGTCAAACAATGGTGGTTAAAGAGATTAACTATGTGTTGGCTAACTGAACATAATAAAAAAATTAAAAAAATAAACAG
>NW_027786313.1:0-288 GCF_054177405.1 Leptonychotes weddellii | reverse complement strand
TAGAGCACCAAGTAGTTGCTCGATGCATTTTTGGTGAGTGAACAAATGAAGGAGTGAATGAATGAATGAACGTAGTTTGGGGTTAGGATCCGCATTCTGGAAGTCCAGGGAGCCTGATTCTAGCCCCCTAGGGGCCCCCAAATCCAGAGCCATGGGGCTCCACCCCAGAGGTTGAAGCCTCTGTCAGCAAAGGGGGGGGGTGGTGTGGGACCCAACATGGGAAACTCACATGACCCTGAGCTGGGCTCCACTGAACTTGGGTGGGAGGAGGGCGCAGGGGGTTCCTGC
>NW_027786312.1:0-288 GCF_054177405.1 Leptonychotes weddellii | reverse complement strand
TCTCTGTAATAAATAAATGAAATCTTTAAAAAAAAAATCAGCTGCTAAAAACACAATGAACAGGAGAATATTTTCTCTGGGGTATGGAGAATACACAAGTATACAACTGACAATTTTTTTGAGGCACTCAAAACTCCAAATATTTAAATGTGTTAATGTGAAATATGGTGTTAAAATTGTAATGATGACATGAAGGAATTGAAGTAAAAAAGTTAAGTAAAAGGGGCGGAGCAAGATGGCAGAGGAGTAGGAGACCTGGATTTCGTCTCCTCTCAGGAATTCAGCTGG
>NW_027786311.1:0-288 GCF_054177405.1 Leptonychotes weddellii | reverse complement strand
CTCAAGCCTGAATCACACTCCTCACCCTGTCCCCCCCTTTTTAATTTTTTAAAAGATTTTATTTATTTATTTGACAGAGAGAGCGCCAACTAGAGAGGGAACACAAGCAAGGGGAGTGGGAGAGGGAGAAGCAGGCTCCCCAAGGGGCAGGGAGCCCGATGCGGGGCTCGATCCCAGGACCACGGGATCATGACCTGAGCCGAGGGCAGATGCTTAACAACTGAGCCACCCAGGCACCCCACCTGTCCCCCCTTATTTTTCTCTTTTTTTTTTAAGAATTTATTTATT
>NW_027786310.1:0-288 GCF_054177405.1 Leptonychotes weddellii | reverse complement strand
CTCCCCAGCAGCACCACCTTCCCCAGCTCCCCCTCCCAGGCGGCAGTGACTGACTATACAGGAACCCCTGGCCATGTCAGTAATCCTGTCATAGCCCCCAACTGGCAAACAGGGTCTCTGGGAGGGGCAGGCTCTTCTTCTAGGGGCCAACTGGGTGTCCAAGGCCGCCTCGAGGCTCAGCAGGGCCAAGGCAGCCCCCGACCCCCTGAGAAGCCCAGGCACGCGCAGCAGAACAAGAACTAGAGTCTAGCAGAGAGACATGGGGATTTGATGCTGGAGCCCTGATTT
>NW_027786309.1:0-288 GCF_054177405.1 Leptonychotes weddellii | reverse complement strand
GGCAGGGCTTGGTTCCTGATGAGAACTCTGGCTTACAGATGGCTCACAAATCTCACTGTGTTCTCAACATGGTTGTGAGGGAGCGAGCGAGTTCTCTATGGTCTCTTCTCCCCCTGTCCCTGTCCCCATTTTATTGAGATATAATTGACATGCAGCACTATATAGGTTTAAAGTGTACAGAGTAATGATTTGGTTTGCACATATTGTGAAATGAATACCATGGTAAGTTTAGTTAACATCCATCATCTCATATAGATACAAAAACAAAAGAAAGAAGAAAATTTGTTT
>NW_027786308.1:0-288 GCF_054177405.1 Leptonychotes weddellii | reverse complement strand
TTGAATATTTGAGGAGAGACCATATGACCCACAAAGCTGAAAATATGTATTATCTGGCCCTTTACATACAAGGTTTGCCAGTCCCTAACTTAGAAGTTTAGTCCAATATCAAATTATGATGTCCTAAAAGTCTGAACAGAAGAGCAGACTTAGAAATTCATTTTTATTTTATTTAATTCACACACATTTGAACATGATATGTCAGACACTCTGGGGAAGTTATGAGAGATTTGTCATTAAGTTTATATTCTATCGATTAAAATTTGAAATCATGGCAATTTTAGGTGT
>NW_027786307.1:0-3388 GCF_054177405.1 Leptonychotes weddellii | reverse complement strand
GTGCTGTGGTGAGCGCTGTTAATTGTGTAAGACTGGGGAATCACAGACCTGTACCCCTGAAACAAATAATACATTATATGTTAATTTAAAAAATTTAAAAAAAATAAGAATATGTGTATTCTTAAAAATCATGAACTGAAATCTTGACTCTGAAAAATCATAAACAGGTTAAAAGAAAAACAAAAATAGCCACATAACACAACAAAGTATATGTTACTTTATCATATGTATCCATAAGTAATATAGATCCACAGCCCAACAGAAAACTGGGCAAAGTTATGAACAAGTACATGGGCGCACACACACATACACACATACATACACACAGAGATGCAAGTAATAATGTTAAGAAACTTTTAGCATTAATAAAAAATTATCATTGTAAATTTAAGCAATTAAATACCAGAGGAAAGCTTTAAAAATTTTAGTATTGTACACTACTAGTGAGATCAGGAGAAAACAGGCACACTCATACACTGTAGGTAGGATTGTAAATTGATATGCCTTTTTTGGACAGTTAACACAATTTCAAATTCAAACACCTTTGACTCGGTTATTCCACTCACAGAAATCTATTCTGCAAACTCATTTGCACGCGATATTAAAATAGATAGCAAAATGTAGGAAAAAATCATCAACAAAAGACAGGGCTAAATAACAAGAGAATACTATGCAAGGACTACAGAGAAAATGGAAACTGTGCAGATAAAAGAAGCACTCCAATTTTTGTTAAGTTAGAAGCAACCAAGATACAGATAGCACAGTGCATATATTATACTAGAATTTCTAGAAACCATGATGGTTATAATCTGAAAGAAGTGGAATTGGGGGAGGGAAAAAGACTCAATCTTTATTACATTCCCTTTTGTGGTGTTTAAAAAATTACCATATGCAAGAGTTATTTTGATCAGAATTTTTAACTTTAAAATATTAAGACCTTAAGAATCTAAATTCTAATTTTTTCCATGTTTTAAGTTTTAAATCATTCAAAATACCAAAATGTTATCATTCACAAATATTTTAATTATTTTATATTTTCTATTTACTAAAACTACATAATTTTTTAAAGATTTACTTATTTATTTGAGAGATAGAGCATGAGCATGGAGTTGGGGGCAGAGAGAGAGGGAGAGAGAATCCCAAGCAGACTCCCTGCTGAGCACAGAGCCTGACTGGGGCTAAATCTCAGGACCCTGAAATCATGACCTGAACTGAAATCAAGAGTCAGATGCTTAACCAACTCAGCCACCAACGTGCCCCTACATCAATTTTTTAGATAATTACAATCTTCTACCTGAAATACTCAAACCGCTGTAATAATCAAAGTTTAGATTTTATAAAATCTGTCCTAACATTACAAGAGAAGTAGTAATATGTTAGTTCAATAATTTCAAAATAACTATACATATCAATATCTTAACTATTTCATAAAACTTATTATTGTAAAAATTGTAATTTATTTCTTAACAAGCTAAAATAGCATTTATGGTAATTATATAATATAGCCAACATCTAATTAATTTATATAAAGACCACCCAGCAATTTCCATAGTGTACACCAGTTCAAACAACTTAAAAGCTTTTGGCAGAGAAGAAAAAAAAGAAAATCATGCAAAATAAAATGTAAACAAATCTGATCAAAAGTCATCAGTATAACTTTACCTTGTAAATACATGGATTTGCTTTAAAAGAACACTTTTGACCCAAGTTCTGACTACACTACAGATTTCATATGATGATAACTGCAATATGAGGCAGCATCAGATTAATGCAAGTCAAAATGAGGTAATGAATAGTTTATAAACAAACAAAAATGTTAGCTCATTCATGGGATTTCCTTATTTTTACTTACTGTCAGTGGTTACATCCCCTCAAAAAGTTTCTATCCATTCTCCAAAAGAAGGAGAGCCTCCCTTATTCATGCTGAGGAAGGAACTTATAAGGAAGATGACAATGGGCCAACCAACCAGCAGCAAGTTGCAGATAATTGATCCACAAGGAAGAAATCACAATGAACATGTCCTGTGTCACGCTATTCATGGGAAATATCTACCATCATTTTTACTTGCTCAAATATATTGATGGTAAAAGTGGTAACTGAATAAAATTAGATATTCACAATTAAAGCTAACCAGAATCTACATTTTTATTAACTTATTCATGATTTTCAGTTTCTTCTGTTTACCTTTTGAATTTTAGGGAGAAGGTTTGTGGACCAAGAACACCCTAAAATTAGTGTAAGTTGTGCATTTTCACCAGTTTCCTAAAAATGAAAATAGAATAAAATCCTGGTCTCTAATATTAGTTGGAATGGTCATCTTAAAGAAGCTTATTAATTTGAAAATTACATAGAGAGGTAAATTAGCTCTCCTTAGCTACTTTCTCTTTCAAGCATTCTAAAAGGATGGAGCCAAGGGACACTTTGGTGGTCCAGTTGGTTAAGTGTGTGACTCTTGATTTTGGCTCAGGTCATGATCTCGGGGTCCTGGAATCGAGTCCCAGGTCTGGCTCCGTGCTCCCCTTGTCCCTCTCCCTCTGCGTGGAGTCTGCTTGTCCCTCTCCCTCTGCTCCCCCCCTCCACTCCTCTCTCTCTCTCTCTCTCAAATAAATAAATCTTAAAAAATAAAAGGACGGAGCCAAGTATATGTGACTAATATACACTAAGGGGATTGAAACCACTAAAATTAGCAATTAATCACTATATTATATTGGGCAACTATTATCATTTAAATCTGACAGTTATATTATAAGGCAGGTATCATAATGACTCTCATTTTACAGAGGAAGAAACAGGATTAGAAAGTTTAGTTGATATATACAGAGTCACATCACTAGTAAATTTTGGAGTCATTATTTAAAATCACATCTGCTCATCTTGATACACTAGTTTCATTACCACCTAGGACTGGGGAAAGGCTCTGGCCCAGGAAGCAGCAGACAAGAGCTCCTCCACAAACCTGCAGTAGCTTAGAACAATTCACTTAATTTCTGTTTTCTCATCTGGAAATCAGTATAATAATTCCATTTATCCTATAAACTTTACAGAGCTACCTATAGTAAAGACAAAACGGATGTGGAAATATTTTGAAAAGATGTAAGTTACACATAAATACAAAGCTATCAAATACATAAGCTCTCTGAAGGCAAGAGTTTTAATCTCCTCCATTGCTGTGAGCATGCTGTTTAGTTCCCAGTAAAGGGCTAGGATACACAAAGGAAGGGAATATTTGGATCATTTATGACAAACTAATAAACGCCATTTATTTTCTCATTTAAACCTCCAATAATATCAGGTGTTAGGAGGGCGCCTGGGTGGCTCAGTTGGTTAAGCGACTGCCTTCGGCTCAGGTCATGATCCTGGAGTCCCGGGATCGAGTCCCTCATCGGG
>NW_027786306.1:0-288 GCF_054177405.1 Leptonychotes weddellii | reverse complement strand
GTTATTTATTGTTTTGGGTTTTTTGTTTTGTTTTTGTGAAGACAGACACAAATGACCTGAAAGAGTTAAGTCATTTCCCCAGAATGAATACCCTATTTCCAGAAGTTAGATTGGTCTTATCTTATGAATATCACCTGCAATCTTATGTGATGAGATAGAGTTAGACAAGACAGATCATTGCTATAAGTTTTTTTTTTTTAAGATTTTATTTATTTATTTGAGAGAGAGAGAATGAGAGACAGAGAGCATGAGAGGGAGGAGGGTCAGAGGGAGAAGCAGACTCCCTGC
>NW_027786305.1:0-288 GCF_054177405.1 Leptonychotes weddellii | reverse complement strand
GGGGCTTGGCAGCTCAACTCACAAGGGTCCTACCTCCCATTGCTTTCCCACCTCCAGGGTCCCAAGCATCTTGAACCCACCCAGCCTCTACCTTTCAACCCAGTGCAGCTGCCACCCTCTGCCCCTGGTGCAGGCCTGAGCATGGGCATGGGGAGGGTCAAGGTCAGGTATGTGTGCCCCACACATCTTGGGATAGGGCGCGGTGATGGCTGTCCACACTCCAGGTGGCCCACACCATGGCATGCTCCATGGGTGATTGGGGAGGGCAAGACTTTCTTACTCTGATCC
>NW_027786304.1:0-288 GCF_054177405.1 Leptonychotes weddellii | reverse complement strand
CAAAAATAGTAAAGGGTCCCATGTACCTTCATCTGGTGTACCGTAGCGGAGGTACATTACGTAACGTAGTGTAGTTTCACAACCAGGAGATTAGCACTGGTACAATCCACAGACCTGACTCACATTTCTCTAGTTTCACATGTCCTTGTTGGTGTGTACGTGTGTATACACATGTGTGGGTTTAGGTCAGTGCGATTTTATCACATTTATATTCGTGCAACCACCACTCCATATCTAGTTTTGCCATTTCAAAAATGGGACTCATGCAGGATGTTACCTTTTTGAGAT
>NW_027786303.1:0-288 GCF_054177405.1 Leptonychotes weddellii | reverse complement strand
TTTCCTGTTCCTCATCAACCTACGGAGCTATGGGAAACATGCCCCATATACGTTTAAATATTTACCATCTCCCCCTCGTTCATGTATCTCTTCTCCTTTTTGTTTTCTCCTACATGAAAATTTCAAAATCGGCTTTAATACTTGAATTCTGAAGTTCTTTTTGCTAGGAAGAGATGTTACCTCTTTTTTTTTTTTTTTTTAATTTTATTATGTTACGTTAGTCACCATACAATACATCATTAGTTTTTGATGTAGTGATCCACGATCCATTGTTTTCGTATAACACCC
>NW_027786302.1:0-288 GCF_054177405.1 Leptonychotes weddellii | reverse complement strand
TGATGTAATGTATGGGGATTAACATAAGAATAAAAAAAAAATAAAAAAAATAAAATAAAATAAAAAATTTACCTAGCTCTTTTGGGTTCCATGAGGTAGAAAAAATGATAGGTCTCCCTTTTTCAATTTAGGCCATCAAAATTAGGCGATTTCTCATAGCCTATACTTGTGAAGAAAGATGCCAATATAGGCATAGAAATTTAAAAAGTTTCAAAATAGTAACACACTATACCACACCATGAAAAAGTTTAATTAGAAAAGATATCTACTTCATTTGAAGATTAAGAT
>NW_027786301.1:0-288 GCF_054177405.1 Leptonychotes weddellii | reverse complement strand
TTTTTTTTTTTTTGGCTTTTAGCACATTGGAATCGAATACTCTGTACCATTTTGTTAGTTTTAATAACTTCCGTGTGCTTTTATTTTATTTTATTTTTTTTTTTTTTAAAGATTTTATTTATTTATTTGAGAGAGAGAGAATGAGAGAGAGAGAACACATGAGAGGGGATAGGGTCAGAGGACGAAGCAGACTCCCTGCCGAGCAGGGAGCCCGATGCGGGACTCGATCCAGGGACTCCAGGATCATGACCTGAGCCGAAGGCAGTCGCTTAACCAACTGAGCCACCC
>NW_027786300.1:0-288 GCF_054177405.1 Leptonychotes weddellii | reverse complement strand
TTCAGAGTCCATAGTCTCTCATGGTTCGTCTCCCCCTCCAATTTCCCCCCCTTCATTCTTCCCCTCCTGCTATCTTCTTCTTCTTCTTCTTTTTTTTTTTTTAAATCTCATGCTTTTTAAATGTTAGAGGATACTTTATGGGAGCTAAGCCCCATCCATACCTGTGGCCCAGCCTCAGCCGGACTATTGCCATATGATGACTTCTGATCTAGAATATACCAAAATGAAACCAATGTGAATGCAAAGCGCTGCCCCTTTATTAATTATGAGCCCTTTTCTCATATGTGA
>NW_027786299.1:0-288 GCF_054177405.1 Leptonychotes weddellii | reverse complement strand
GCAGGGGGTGGCGAGCCAGCGGCTTGGGCCCCTCGGGAGCCTGGTCGGCCCTCGGTCCCTCCCGCAGGCTGAAGCTGACCCCCAGCCCAGCGTCGCGCGTCACCGTCTCGCGGGCCACGTCGAGCAGCAGCAGCGGCGGCGTGTCCACGACCGGGCGCCCGGGCCGCAGCAAGCGCAAGCGGCCGGAGGCGGAGGAGTCGCCGGGCCCGGGCTCGAGCGGCATTGGCTCCGGCAGCGGCAGCAGCAGCGGCAGCACCAGCTTCCACCTGGCGCAGCGGGCCTCGGCCT
>NW_027786298.1:0-288 GCF_054177405.1 Leptonychotes weddellii | reverse complement strand
TGAGTGAAATCATATGGCATTTGTCTTTCTCTGACTTACTTCGCTCAGCATAATATGATGTCTTTTCTTAAAGCATATTGGACTTTACAATTCAGGCAAGTTGAGTTAATTTTGGATTAACTTGATACTTTCAAGCTTTGTTGGGATAGGTTTAAAGTAGTTTTCCTCTAGGACAGCATCTTACTACTAAGACCTAACTCTTCTGGAGTTTCTACCGAATGTCTCAGGGTTCACCAAGACCTCTTGCTCAGCCTTCTCCCAGCCCTGAATGAGCACTGGGGATTATCC
>NW_027786297.1:0-288 GCF_054177405.1 Leptonychotes weddellii | reverse complement strand
TAGTTATAACCACTCTAATACTCTATACCACTCTAATAATTATAAAGGGTGCTCTTTATTCTTATTTATTTAATTTAAGTTCAATTTAATTAACATATAGTTTATTATTAGTTTCAGAGGTAGAATTTAGTGATTCATCAGTTGCATATAACACCCAGTGCTCATTCTATCAAATGCCCTCCTTTTTTTTTTTTTTTTTTAAAGATTTTATTTATTTATTTGAGACAGAGAGAATGAGAGACAGAGAGCATGAGAGGGAGGAGGGTCAGAGGGAGAAGCAGACTCCCC
>NW_027786296.1:0-3389 GCF_054177405.1 Leptonychotes weddellii | reverse complement strand
ATCCTTTCTGATGGCTGAGTAATATTCCATTGTATATATGGACCACATCTTCTTTATCCATTCATCTGTTGAAGGGCATCTCGGCTTTTTCCACAGTTTGGTTATTGTGGACATTGCTGCTATGAACATTGGGGTGCATATGGCCCTTCTTTTCACTACATCTGTGTCTTCGGGGTAAATGCCCAGGAGTGCAATTGCTGGGTCATAGGGTAGCTCTATTTTTAATTTTCTGAGGCACCTCCACACTGTTTTCCAAAGTGGCTGTACCAACTTGCATTCCTACCAATAGTGTAAGAGGGTTCCCCTTTCTCCACAACCTCTCCAACATTTGTTGTTTCTGTCCCTGTCAATTTTTGCCATTCTAACTGGTGTAAGGTGGTATCTCAATGTAGTTTTGATTTGAATTTCCCTGATGGCTAATGATGATGAACATTTTTTCATGGGTTTGTTAGCCGTTTGTATGTCTTCTTCAGAGAAGTGTCTTTTCATGTCTTCTGCCCGCAAATGGCAAGCTTTCATTCATTTTTCTGGCTGAGTAATAGTCCATTGTGTGTGTGTGTGTATATATATATATATATATATATATATATATATATATATATATATATATACTGCATCTTCTTTTTCCATTCATTAGTTGATGGACATTTGGGCTCTTAATTATAAAATTATTATTTTTAAAGAGCTCTTTTTCTTCTCAAAACAGTGTTTAAAAAAGTAACCTGCTTATGAAGTTATTCTATTATATGAGTTCTTCTTTTTTTATGTTATGTTAATCACCATACATAACATCATTAGTTTTTGATGTAGTGTTCCATGATTCATTGTTTGCATGTAACAATGCCCACAATTGCCAAACTATGGAAAGAGCCAAGATGTCCATCAATATGTGAGTTCTAAAATAACATTTAATTAGTTAATACCCAAATCTATGTGAACCAGTCTCTTCCCAATTGTCATCAATGTAGTGCATTAGAGTCTGGTGCTTTAAAAGTTCTTAAAAACAATTTTGATATAAAAGAATCACTTCATATTTGTACAGGGATGGATGATTCACCTTTCATGGATCATTAAAAATATAGAACTAATGTTAAGGTAGTTCTGCATGGTTTTTAGTGATATGAAAAGCCCTTGAAATGAAATTAAATCTGCAGTATGATTCAAATTCTTTTTGGGCTTTCCTCTTGGCAGAAGTTACCAGAGCACTGGGACTCCAAGAAAACAGTATAGGAACAGAAAATTCATGCACCAACCTACCTTTACTTAGGGTTTCCTTAGACAGCCATTGTGATTCAAATAAATGAGCAATTGAGACTCCTGGGCCATTCAACATTATTATACCAAGAGTACACTGAGGAGAGCAGAGATTCATTAGTTTCAATGTTGAGGTGTGGTGACAATTTATAAGCCTAGGTTTTGAAAGATTAGTGTCACAACAAAGACATTTTATTCTGTTTCATTTCACTTTTTCAAGTTCAATAAAAATATAGAATGATGATTTGGAAGGAACCTATAGGGTTTTCTACAAGGTAATAGAAGAGACATTTGTTCCTGAAATTCCCATCTGATTTTTCAGAATCTACTCAAACTAAATGATGAGGATTTGATGAAGAATATGGTGACTTTTGAAAACTCATTTGTGAAAATGTGAACCCCCTTCAGTGTGACTGCTTCTCTATTCATTTGAGTCTTGAACTTGCCTTATGCTGTTCATATCCTTTTCTAAGCTGATAAAATATGGTTTCTGTGGATGAAGTAATAGTAATCAACATAAATTTACATTATTTTTAAAATCAGTTATAAAGTAATTTAAGGATTATATTTGTCTTGATATTGTAAAAAAAGAAAAGCTGTAAGGTATTCTCTTCCAATGAAATAATTGTGGATTTGTTGAACATATAGTTAATTTGTTTTTTTTTTTAAGATTTTATTTATTTATTTGTCAGAGCACAAGCAGGGGGAGTGGCAGGCAGAGGGAGAAGCAGGCTCCCTGCTGAACAAGGAGCCCAATGTGGGACTCGATCCCATGACTCTGGGATCATGATGTGAGCTGAAAGCAGGTGCTTAACCAACTGAGCCACCCAGGCGTACCAAACATATAGTTAATTTGTATTCAAAAATGAATTGATCTGATAACTTTCAGATGAAAATATTACATTAAGATACTTCAATTTGACAACTAGAAATTGAATTTATTTTGGTATGGTGCCTTTAAAAATGCAATTAGTTTTACCATGATTGTGGAAAATGCATAAAAAATTTTTGAAAAACTTATTTTTTCCATGAAGGTAATATGCCATATTCCACTTCTGAGTTATGGGAAAGTCTTGTTTTTGAAACAGGTATACAGTCAGGTGTACACCCAATAGAATTGCTCTTGATCTTTAGAATGTCTGTACTCATTGGAATATGTTCTATTTATGCCAATCACCATTAATTTAGCGATTATTTACTGAGTGCATACTCTGCGCCAGGTTCTTTTCTGTGTTCTGTGTAATCAGTACCGACCAAGACAGATAAGATCCCTGCCTTCATGGAATTTAAATTCGAGCAGGGCCTGGTTGTGGTGGTGGGTGTGGTTTGGGAAGACATAAAATAAAAATTAATAAACATAAAATTACTTACTGAATTAATCAAGAAAAAGGAGATAAGTGTTTTGAAGGAAAAAACAGGGTGATGGACTAGATACCCTACTTTATATAGGATAGAGAATTATAATAGTTAACATTAATTGGACAGTTATTATGTACCAAGTCCTTCTCTGGTGACTGTTCACATAGATTAGGTGATTTTAGCAACTTTATGATGTAGATACTATTGTCAACTTAATTTTACATAGGCAGATACTGAGACACAAATTGTTTACCTCAGTCTTTGAAGATTACACTATTAAGAAACATTGGCTAGGTAACAGTCACATTACAGGCAATACAATGGCACTAAATTCATATCTTTCAATAGCTACCCTGAATGTAAATGGGCTAAATGCTCCAGTCAAAAGACACAGGGTATCAGATTGGATAAAAAAACAAGACCCACTGATATGCTGTCTGCAAGAGACTCATTTTAGACCCAAAGACACCTCCAGCTTGAAAGTGAGGGGATGGAAAAACATTTAGCATGCTAATGGACATCAAAAGAAAGCTGGGGTGGCAATCCTTATATCAGACAAATTAGATTTTAAAACACAGACTATAATAAGAGATGAGGAAGTACACTATATCCTACTTAAAGGGTCTATTCAACAAGAAGATCTAACAATTGTAAATATCTATGCCCCTAACATGGGAACAGCCAATTATATAAGCCAATTAATAACAAAATCAAAGAAACACATCGACAACAATACAATAACAGTAGGGGACTTTAACACCCCCCTCACTGAAATG
>NW_027786295.1:0-288 GCF_054177405.1 Leptonychotes weddellii | reverse complement strand
GCGTGCTTGGCCAGCTCCCCGGGCAGCAGCAGGCGCACGGCCGTCTGGATCTCCCGCGACGTGATGGTCGACTGCTTGTTGTAATGCGTCAGGCGGGACGCCTCGCCCGCGATGCGCTCGAAGATGTCAGTAACAAAGGAATTCATGATGCTCATGGCCTTGGACGAGATGCCGGTGTCGGGGTGCACCTGCTTCAGCACCTTGTAGATGTAAATGGAGTAGCTCTCTTTACGGCATCTCTTCCGCTTCTTCCCTTCTTTCTTCTGAGCTTTGGTTACAGCTTTTTTG
>NW_027786294.1:0-288 GCF_054177405.1 Leptonychotes weddellii | reverse complement strand
TTTAGACAACAGGAAAGAGTCTTAAAGGCTAGATCACAATAAAGTTGGCTAGTAAGTGGACAGAGAAAACTTGTAAGGATAAGGGAATCAACAAGCTGTGGTAAAAGTATGCAGAAGTGAGTAGAGTCAGCCCTCATTTTCCAGGCTAGGACACTAAGGCGCAGTGACCTGGCTGACTTGCCCGAGAGGTAGGACTAATATTTGAGTTCAAGTCTTAAAATGTGGAGTTAGCCCTCTTTACACTGTATATAGTGCAATTGGCCGACTTTGTTTTATGAATATGAAGTA
>NW_027786293.1:0-288 GCF_054177405.1 Leptonychotes weddellii | reverse complement strand
TAGAGCACCAAGTAGTTGCTCGATGCATTTTTGGTGAGTGAACAAATGAAGGAGTGAATGAATGAATGAACGTAGTTTGGGGTTAGGATCCGCATTCTGGAAGTCCAGGGAGCCTGATTCTAGCCCCCTAGGGGCCCCCAAATCCAGAGCCATGGGGCTCCACCCCAGAGGTTGAAGCCTCTGTCAGCAAAGGGGGGGGTGGTGTGGGACCCAACATGGGAAACTCACATGACCCTGAGCTGGGCTCCACTGAACTTGGGTGGGAGGAGGGCGCAGGGGGTTCCTGCT
>NW_027786292.1:0-288 GCF_054177405.1 Leptonychotes weddellii | reverse complement strand
GTGTGTGTGTGTGTGTGTGTGTGTGTGTGCATACATATATGTCTTTATCCATTCTTCTTTATCCATTCATCTGTTGATGGACATCTTGGCTCTTTCCATAGTTGGGCTATTGTGGACATTGCTGCTAAGAATTTTATAGTTATCTTCTGACGCAATTTTGTTGTCAGGAAATCTGAAATCATTCTGATTCTTTTTTCACTTTATAAGTTAACTTTTCTTGTTTGCCTTGATACCCAAAAGATTCTTTAGAAGTCTGGTAAACTTAATATTCTTCAGGGTTGACCATTT
>NW_027786291.1:0-288 GCF_054177405.1 Leptonychotes weddellii | reverse complement strand
TCCTTAAGAGGTATTATGAAAACTATACATGAGTGTCAAATGGAGCTATGAAATTATTCAAACATTTGGCTGAATGTTTCACCTTTCCGTACCAGGCTAGTTTCTATCACTTGTGGAAGGACGATGCCTGTGCTTCTAGTCAAATCCCATCCGTAATTCTTACAGGAAGAGCATCCCACCCAGTTTGTGTGTGGGATTTGCACCTTGCCTCTGACCACATTATATTAGCTCAGTCTCTGCTGTGAGTACCAACTCATGATCTTCTGTCATCTGTCACAGGTAATTAAT
>NW_027786290.1:0-288 GCF_054177405.1 Leptonychotes weddellii | reverse complement strand
TTTGACGGAGAGAGACATAGCGAGAGAGGGAACACAAGCAGGGGGAGTGGGAGAGGGAGAAGCAGGCTTCCCGCGGAGCAGGGAGCCCGATGCGGGGCTCGATCCCAGGACCCTGATGCGGGGCTGGATCCCAGGACCCTGGGACCATGACCTGAGCCGAAGGCAGACACTTAACTACTGAGCTACTCATGTGCTCCCCTGAGTGAGGTATTTTTAATCCTCTTCTACTACATATGGTACAATGCATATAAAATCATTTTTGGAACGAGTTGGGGATTTGAACGTAGA
>NW_027786289.1:0-288 GCF_054177405.1 Leptonychotes weddellii | reverse complement strand
CATCAATTTAGTGTGTCAGCTATTCCTTTAAAGTGCATTCCATCCTTCTCCCAGGTTGAAAGTTCCTGCGTAGTCCAGTAAGTGATATGATCAGTAGATCCCTAATTATATCTCCTGATATACCTCCTTTACTGTAAAATGGGTCATTTGGTCAAATACAATGTCACATCAGGTTTGGTATTAGTGGTCCAAATACTCTATAAATCCTCAGATAATAGTGATAGCTGAGGCCCTGAAGACAGGAAAGAAAACTTATATCCGGATATTGAGTATCATCAAGATAAATTG
>NW_027786288.1:0-288 GCF_054177405.1 Leptonychotes weddellii | reverse complement strand
TCAGTTTTTCATCAATTTCTACTAAAAAAAGTTTGCATGAATTTTAATTAGGCTTGCATTGAACATATAGATTATTCTGGGAATAATTGGGTCAGAATAATATTCAGTATTGCAGTCCATAAATATGGCATATCTCTTCCTTTACTAACTCTTCAGTTTCTCTCAAAAATATTTTGTGATTTTCATTGTATAGGTATTGTACTTATTTTGTTAAACTTAACTCTATTTCATGTTTTTGATACTCCTTTAAATAATATAAAAATACTTTTATGTATCCAATAATTTATT
>NW_027786287.1:0-288 GCF_054177405.1 Leptonychotes weddellii | reverse complement strand
TGACTCTCTCTCGTACCCAATAGTGAAATGTAAACAAAGTAGGTTGATTCTTTTAGATTAAGTTCTGTTAATATTATAAAAGTTCTCGAGTATTAGTTATTAATGAACAGAATAAATAAAATACTGCATTACCATATAGCAGACTTGTTAAAAAAATAAGTATCAGTAAAAACAAGAAGTCCCTCCAAAAAAAAAAAAAAGATATGTTTTATGGCCAAGAATGTGGTCTACCTTGGTGAATGTTCCATATGACTTGAGAAGAATGTGTAACTTGCTGTTGTTGGATGA
>NW_027786286.1:0-3389 GCF_054177405.1 Leptonychotes weddellii | reverse complement strand
AGAGGCAATCCACAGAATGGGAGAAGATATTTGCAAATGACACTATAGATAAAGGGCTGGTATCCAAAAACTATAAAGAACTTCTCAAACTCAACACCCAAAAAACAAATAATCAAGTCAAAAAGTGGGCAGAAGATATGAAAAGTAGCTTCTCTGAAGAATACATACAGTAGAGTAAACAGTCAACAAAACTAGGAGGCAACCCACAGAATGGGAGAAGATATTTGCAAATGACATTACAGATAAAGGGCTGATATCCAAGATCTATAGAGAACTTCTCAAACTCAACACCCAAAAAACAAATAATCAAGTCAAAAAATGGGCAGAAGGCATGAACAGACACTTCTCTGAAGAAGACATACAAATGGCTAACAGACACATGAAAAAATGTTCATCATCATTAGCCATCAGGGAAATTCAAATCAAAACCACATTGAGATACCACCTTACACCAGTTAGAATGGCAAAAATTGACAAGGCAAGAAACAACAAATGTTGGAGAGGTTGTGGAGAAAGGGGTACCTCTTACGCTGTTGGTGGGAATGGAAGTTGGTATTTATTTATTTTAGAAAGAGAGAGAGAGACCATGTGTGTGGAGGGGAGGGGCCAAGGGAGAGAGAGACTCTCAAGTCGACTCCCTACTGAGCACAGAGCCCAACACGGGGCTCAATCTCACGACCCTGAGATCACAACCTGAGCTGAAACCAAGAGTCAGACACATAACCAACCAAGCCACCCGGGTGCCCCAACACTGGGTTTATGGAATCATTTGATAATTTATTGGTAAAATAAATAAGGTATACAAAAAGTGTTAAGATTACAATAGGGCAGAAAGATTTCAAAATTTAGCAGTGTGATGTGGAGGAAGAGAATTCTAGAACTGTAGCTGGAAAGGATTGCTTGTTTAAGTCACACAAGGACGTTGGGAAGAATAGAGACAAGCATGGTCAGGAGGCACAGATGCACGCGATGAAGGAGTAGGGCTTGGGGGCACACCCCCTCCCTGAGCACGTGTCCACTCTGCAGGGGCTCATCACTCACACTCCATCCAGATCAGGTTTTTCAGGAAAGTCTGGAGACTGTGAAAATTAAAGGAGAAATCTGAAATATTTTGCCACCTCAGAGTTTGTTCACCTCATTTCTTTCCACCAGTTGCTGGGAGTTCACCTAAGAAGCAGACCAATTCAGAAAACTAACAACCTTGACCTGATCTTGGTCACAGGATGAGTTCTGAGAACTTCCCAGAGGGAGTGGGAACCCCTCAGGTCTGCCTCCAGGTCTCTCTGACTTGGAAGGAGTATTTGTGGTCCAGACTCAAAGAGTCATGAAGCCGTGTCTTCCACGTTTCCATGGGGATGGGAGGAAGAACGGGAAATGTGTGCGGTCACAGGGAGAATGGGAATTCTGGCCACAGCTGACGAGGGAATACAGTGCAGCATGGGGCCTGCGGTCAGCGATAGTTATATCTGATCTTAGCTGGTCAGAATAGTAGTAAATTATACCTCTGGCATTTTTCTCAATTTTGGACATGTTTTAAAGGGGAAACAAACATCCACTGGAATCTGTGGGATGATGAGTGTTCCCAGAGCCTTATCCTCAGGAGACCGTGGGAAGAACCGGGTTGCTTTGCTGCAAAGTGAGAACTACATGAACGTGGGGCAAAGTGGGGGGGCACGTTGCAGCAAGAGAAAACAGGTACAAATTACAGAGGGCCTCAGCAGATGGGATCACACTGAAACAAGGGGACCCAAGAGTGGGAAAGGAAGGACGAGCTGCTCGTCAGCCACATGACCACCCCGGGGCGAGGGCGGGCCGCATGTGCACGCGTGCAAATCCCTGCTCCAAGTCCTATACCCACACCTGTATGCGGTGCTGACCACCTAAACGGAAGTCCTAGCATATAAAATAGATACTTTCTAAAAATACGAAAGCAGACAATTAATGCCAAAAGAGAAAATATGAACAAAATTTCCCTTCTAATAATTTCCGCCAGGAACCACACACACTCAGACATGTATACACCCAGGCATGCTCACATCTTACACAAGCTCCCAGAGCTCAGTATACGGGAAAACGCTTTTCCAAAGGGATGCATTCACTGGAAGACTGCATGGGGCTGAAAATTCCATCTGGGGAAGAGCCTGCACTGCAGCTCACCCTTTGCTTTGGTTCTGTTGAAATTTTCATATCTGTTAACAGGAATAATTGCAAATGTAAACACCTATTTCAATGACCTTACAAAAACTGGCAGTGCATGCCTTACGTTCTGTGCTCTCTCACTTCTGATGGGGGCACGGCAGGATCACAGCTGAGAACACGTCCCTGTTCACTCGGGTCAGACGCCAAGGCCACTGGCTCTCCGTGGTCCCTCTGCCTTCTTGGAGAAGAGAGTGCCGGCCTGGTGTTCTCAGAGCAGGTCTGCCATGTGCTGAGCAATTACATGATTCACAGGCTTTTGCTGCATCTGGGTGACCCGCATGGAGCGGAGGCCAAATGTATTTTCATGCCTTTAGAAATGGAAAACAGGGCTGGCTCAAGATCATGTTCTTTGAGGTTGAAGACAACTGGATAAATTTCGGATAAATACTTAGGTGCTGTGAATAATTCTGTAGACAAAATCAGCATAATTGAAAGCAGATATGGGCCGAGCACCGTGGTGGTACCTTGCAGGCACCTCAACTTTGCCCCCTGAAGAGGGACGCCTTTGCCAAACCGTATGACAGCGAAGCATGTTCCAACTCTCCCCCATGTTAGAAGCTCGTCCTTGCGTCCAGCAGTTTCCCGGCCCCACCGGACTTCTCTTCTGATGGTGGAATCACTTGCTTAGAGCCCCCTCCATGGCAGATGCAGACTCTTGTACGCGTGGTCCGTGCAGGTGGTCAGGACCGCGGAACGCTGCGGGCTTGGCTGGCTGGGCCGCGGCCGCCACAGACACCCCAGCTGTCTTGGGGGAACGTATCAGGACTCTGTCTGCCACGGCTAGCCGACAGTTTGCCCACTTATCACCCAGCGCACACGGCCGGCTGGGGGCAGATTGGGCCCCCTGTATACATGCCGAGCCACTCCATAATAGCCCTGTTCCTCCAACAACAGGAACACAAAAAACATTGCTGTGTTTTCGCTGTAACCAAAACAGTCTGTTGCTTCCAAAGTAGAGAAGAGCCTGTTTTGCACAAGAACGCGTGACACTTCATTTGGAACAGATAAAGGGGTCTGTGCTGCAGAGGAGGGGCTCACGTCCCATTTTGCCGTTGCTGACTCTTGTCCTCGGCCTCCTCCCTGCACAATGGGAGCAGGACTGTGAGACCCAGAGTGGTTTGAGCTCCTTATGAACAGGATGTGTTCACACATTTGTAAAGCTTAATATTGTCTTCAAAAGGTTTAACCCT
>NW_027786285.1:0-288 GCF_054177405.1 Leptonychotes weddellii | reverse complement strand
TGTTGCTCTTCTTTTCTTCAATCTCCTGTTGAGTTTGTAGGTGTTCAGAATGGTTTGATCCCTATCCAGCTGAATTCCTGAGAGGAGATGAAATCCAGGTCTCCTACTCCTCCGCCATCTTGCTCCGCCCCCCTAAGATGTCTGAGATTTAATTAATTTTCTTTTATTTAAATTCTTGGTAAATACAATGCAAATGCCAGCATTTCTCTCACCCGCAAAGGTGAATACTCTAGTATATTCTGGGAAAGGTGGGCTGGTTTCATTTCTTCTCTAAGCTAGTTCCACCCT
>NW_027786284.1:0-288 GCF_054177405.1 Leptonychotes weddellii | reverse complement strand
CGTAAGTTGCACCCGGAACTTATATTCTCATGGGGTGAAAACATAACACAAGCATTAACAAAACCAATGACTTTATCAGATTGTGAAAAAAAAAATAGCGCCGTAGAGGACATAAGCAGATGCGATGAAGGATAACGGGGCACCATTCATGGAAGGGACTGCTTGACAGGCAGTAGTCACAGAACAAGGCTATAGTGGGTAATAGGTTCCAGACAGAGAAGGGTAGGTGCAAGGGCCCTGCAGCAGGAACAAGCTGATGTTGCCTTGGAGACATCGCCGGTGTGGCTG
>NW_027786283.1:0-288 GCF_054177405.1 Leptonychotes weddellii | reverse complement strand
GGAGCACTGGGTGTTATGCACAAACAATGAATCATGGAACACTTCATCTAAAACTAATGATGTAATGTATGGGGATTAACATAAGAATAAAAAAAAAAAAAGCTAAGCCTTAGTCCATCTAAAGTGTTTTCATAGTTCAGATTCAAGATGGGGACGACAGGTGCGTACTGACATTTGGTTTGGTTGGAGGCTGGTGCACCGAAGGACCTGGCCCATCAGGAAGGTCTTAAAGCAACGAGCCTCTCCCCAGCACCCCTGCAGGTCTGAGCCACTTCGTGCCTGGCTCGG
>NW_027786282.1:0-288 GCF_054177405.1 Leptonychotes weddellii | reverse complement strand
TAGGTGAACTGATAGACCAAATGGGATCTAGAATATATGTGGAAGGAAATGAAAATCAAATGGGCCTGAGAAATTAGAATCTACAAATTGGCACTCCCTTCAAAAAGCAGAACCTAATTCGCCTCTCCTTGAGCATGGGCTGAACCTAATGCTTCCCATCTAACATTTGGGAAAAAGCAGAAGGTGCTAGGTTATAAACGACAAATGTGGGGCGCCTGGGTGGCTCAGTCGGTTGTGTCTGCCTTCGGCTCAGGTCCTGATCCCCGGGTCCTGAGATCGAGCCCCATG
>NW_027786281.1:0-288 GCF_054177405.1 Leptonychotes weddellii | reverse complement strand
TAGGTGTTCAGAATGGTTTGATCCCTATCCAGCTGAATTCCTGAGAGGAGACGAAGTCCAGGTCTCCTACTCCTCCGCCATCTTGCTCTGCCCCTCCCGAGTTGTATTGTTAAATATTTGTTCTCCTTCATTGTTCTGGCTCACTTCAGTTCTTTTCCAAGGGAGTCTGATATTGGCTCTCGTCTGTCTGTCCTTTACATCTGTGCTTGCATCCCTCGTGTGCTGTGACTCCTCGTTTCATTTTGTGGCTTTTATTCAACTTTGGCAAATCTGTCTTCATGTCCCTTT
>NW_027786280.1:0-288 GCF_054177405.1 Leptonychotes weddellii | reverse complement strand
GGCAGGGAGTCTGCTTTGCCCTCTGACCCTATCCCCTCTCATGTGTTCTCTCTCATTCTCTCTCTCTCAAATAAATAAATAAAATCTTTAAAAAAAAAAAAAAAGAAATGAAGTATTTTACTTCCAGTATAATCGAAAGTAATGCTAGGGACAATGATAGCTGCCTGTCAGTGTGTGGCTAAAGACCTAAAATAGAACATAAATCCTATTACACACAGAGACTTAGAAGTAGCCTTACATATAGGTCATAAACCTCCCCCCAAAAAACTTAACACGTGTTCTTAGGTT
>NW_027786279.1:0-288 GCF_054177405.1 Leptonychotes weddellii | reverse complement strand
TGTTGCTATTCTTTTCTTTGATCTCCTGTTGAGTTTGTAGGTGTTCAGAATGGTTTGATCCCTATCCAGCTGAATTCCTGAGAGGAGATGAAATCCAGGTCTCCTACTCCTCTGCCATCTTGTTCCGCCCCCCTATTTGTAATATTTCAAAAGAAAATGGTCTAGGGATTCCATTTGACCATAGCAGAAGTTACTAGTGATATTCTTAGAGCAAAACACTTGAAGTTTACAACATAATCTAAGAGTGCAATTGCCCATATAACAGTGAGGGTAATAGGATTGTGTGTG
>NW_027786278.1:0-288 GCF_054177405.1 Leptonychotes weddellii | reverse complement strand
GTGTGGGCTTTTCTTTAAGTTGCAGTTTTGAGATTTTATGTCTATAGACTCAGTCATGTCTGGCGGGTTGATAGTCATCTGTAACACCATGAACAACAGATGTGAATAAGGTGGAAAATCTATAGTCACACACACGTCCTTGTTTTATAGGCTGCTCGTAACACAAGGCTATTTCTCTCCGCTAAAAACGCTATGTTGTTTTCCCCGCAGATATCTACCCAAAGCCCAAACCCCCGTACCGCCCCCAACCTGGAATGCCGGACGACAGTGGAAGTAAGAATTTTCAGC
>NW_027786277.1:0-288 GCF_054177405.1 Leptonychotes weddellii | reverse complement strand
TAATGAGATACGCGCATCAGTGCCGTCGCCAGGGAGACCATAGTTCTGGGATTCATCAGAGCGCCAGGGAAGGGGTCAGAGGGGCCGAGGCTTGGAGATACGCGCCTGCCCTCAGGAGTCTATGTCTGCCGCTGGATTGTCGGGTGCGCATCCTGTACCACCTCCCAGAGCCCCAGCCTCAGGGCAGGAAGTTCCCCTCGTCTTCTAGCGTAGACGGTTACTGTGAAATTTCCGTTATTGATGAAACCTTTCACAAGGTTGTGCTAGGTGCTGGGTGGCACCTAATAG
>NW_027786276.1:0-288 GCF_054177405.1 Leptonychotes weddellii | reverse complement strand
GAGTGGGGAGAAATCTTCCATTCTCCGAATGCAAGGAACATACTTCAGTCTTCACTTTGTTATAGCATTTACCTCCTCTGGCTGCTATCCTCTTCTTGAATTCATCTCTCTTCTTGGTTTTCTTGACCAGCTTTTTCTGATTATTATCCTATCCTTTCCTTCTTTTTCTCCATGGCAGTTTCCTCTTCCTCCGTCTACCCTTTCTGAGACAGAGTTCAAGGGTCTGTATATGGCCTTATACTTGTCTCTTGGGATCTTTCAACCATTCCAATGACACCAGTCACTGTG
>NW_027786275.1:0-3390 GCF_054177405.1 Leptonychotes weddellii | reverse complement strand
TATCCACAGAGACCTGGCGAGCCAGAAAGGCCTGGCAAGACATATTCAGGGTACTAAACAAGAAGAACATGCAGCCAAGAATACTTTATCTGGCAAGGCTGTCATTTAGAATGGATGGAGAGATGCAGAGCTTCCAAGACTGGCAGAAACTGAAAGAATATGTGACCACTAAGCCAGCCCTGCAAGAAATATTAAGGGGGGTTCTATAAAAGGAGAAAGACCCCAAGAGTGATATAGAAAAGAAATTTACAGGAAAAAGAAAAGGTTTTTTTCAAGAAAAAACAAGGTCTTCACAGGCAACATGATGACAATAAATTCATCTTTCAATAATCACTCTCAATGTGAACAGCCTAAATGCTCCCATAAAATGCACAGGGTTGCAGATTGGATAAAAAGACAGGACCCATCTATATGCTGTCTATAAGAGATTCATTTTGAACCTAAAGATACATCCAGACTGAAAGTGAGGGCATCGAAATCCATCTTCCATGCCAGCTGACCTCAAAAGAAAGCTGGGGTAGCAAATTTTTTTTTTTTTGAAGTAAAGAAGAGAGTGGAATTTAATCTTTACTTACAGGACACTGCAAGAGAGGAGATTCCACATAGAAATAAGAAACCCACTGAGAGGAGGAGCTTCATACAGGTTGTAGTTTGGAACTGGTCAAGTAGAGTTTCGTTGTAAAAAGTGCTAAAATAACAAAACACATTTAAAAAGAGTTCTTAGTAGAGAAACAGTAAGACAAACTTCTACCCAACAGAGTACACAACAAACAACTTTCTGCCTCAGGTGTACAATCTAAAAGTTAAAAGTCCCAGGAGTGCCATCCTGAACTTGGAACGTATAGCCTTCAGAGGTAGTTTATGGCACAACATTCTGATCTTCCTTTTCCTCTACAGAGAAATACTTCTCAATCAAGTTTAATGAAGCTTTATACACAGACTCATTTTCATGGTTTTGTAGAGCTTCAATTTTGTCCAAATCTCCACATTCTTCAATCATTATACTAAGTTTCTCAGTTTCACCTAGTTTCTCAGCAGCCTGAAAGATGTTTGAAATGGCATCCAGAATAACCAGAATAATTTTGGTATCTTTTGCAGTTAAGAGGTTCATCAATGGTTCTATTATGCCACAATGAATGATGTATACAATCTGTTCAACTGTCCCACCACTTGTATAGTTGGTCACAGCCCAGACAGCTTCCTTTTGTGTCTTAAAGTCTGCCTTAGAGAGAACACCAATGAGGAATGGGACTAATCCATGATTCACAACTTGCTGTATCTGGTCCTGGCGACCAGCTGTGATGTTTGACATTGTCCACATAGCTTTCTTCTGAATATTAGTTTAGGGGTTCATTAAGAGGCTGGGAAAAACAGCAAGTGCTCCTGCATCTATTACAACCTGAGTCTGTTCATCTGTTCCAGTGATAATATTTCCTATGGCTCTTAGTGCAGGAGTCACAATGGGCAATTCAGTAGCTCCTAGAAGCTTCACAATCTGGGGCACAACTCCTGTTTTCACAACCATTTCAATCCATTCATTTGGACCATCCGTAAGGTAGGAAATGGCCCAGCAGGTATCTGCCAATACTTCTGAATCATCATGATGCAGGAGACGAACTAAGGTAGGAAGAATCTGCTCAACAGCATCTAATGGGGGTGCAGAATTCTTGTTGTGACAAAGGTTTGAAACTGTCCAAGTAAGGTTACATAAGTAACCACATGCTAAAGATGACATATCAGGAAATGCAAGGAGAGCCAATAGTGGGTCAACTGCACCATACTTGATAACCAAGTCTCAAAAAACTGAATGATCACCTGCAATGTTTCCTAGAGCCCATACAGCTTGTTCACTGATGTGGGCATGGGAAGATGCAAACAGAGAAATGAATGCTGGGATAGCACCTCCATCTACCACAGCCTTGGTCTGTTCTGACGTCCCAGAAGCAATGTTAGTGAGAGCCCAAGCAGATTCAAACTGAATGGGACTACAATCAGTTCTGCCCAAGAAGGACACAAATTTTGGAATCAAACCACCCCGGATTATGTTGTCTATGGGGGGCTGTTTTTCCCTAGAAAGCAGTTTCCTAGCAGCTTGAGTAGCCTGGAGGTGGCTTTCCAAATTGTTGCTATTTAAGCCTTTGACAATGTCATCAACAGACCAATTTACAGTGCCCTGGTTGTTGCGGTTTTCCTGGAGTGGAGAGGTAGCATCATCAGGAAACAAGCTTACGTTTCTCCTTTTCAGCATCTGGTCATCCTTCTTAGCTTTCTTCAGCTCCACATTAACTTCTGTTCAGCACCGCCTCATTTCTGTACTCTTTCCCCTTGTTCTTGAATCTGTTAAGGTGGGCAGCTGGTGAATTAGCATTCTCGTTGGTGGACATGGTTACGAGACAAAAGGAGAAAGCTACACGGCCGGCTCAGGCTTCCACAGGAGGCAGTCTGGGGCATGCAGGCTGTGGGTCAGCTGCCCTCAAAATGTCCACCATGGATCACCCCAAAGACAGTGTGGCTCGTGCAGCTGGCTGGCACAATTTAAATTTCCCAGTCAGGGGTAGCAATTATTATATCAGACAAATTAGATTTTAAACTAAAGACTGTAGTTAGAGACACAAAAGGACACTATATCATTTTTAAAGAGTCTATCCAACAAGAAGATCTAACAATTGTAAATATTATGTAGTTGGCTGCCCCCAACATGGAAGCAGCCAACTACATACGCCAACTGTTAACCAAAATAGTCATATTGATAACAATACCTTAATTGTAGGAGACCTCAATACTCCACTCTCAGCAATAGGCAGATCATCAGAAAATCAATAAAGAAACAAGAGCTTTGAATGATACACTGGACCAGATGGACCTCATAGATATTTACAGAACATTCCACCCTAAAACAACAGAATACTCATTCTTCTTGAGTACACATGGAACTTTCTCCAGAATAGACCACAGACTGGGTCACAAATCAGGTCTCAACCGATACCAAAAGATTGAGATAATTCTCTGGATCTTCTCAGACCATATGCTTTAAAACTGGAACTCAATCACAAGAAAAAATTTGGCAGAAATTCAAACACTTGGAAGCTAAAGACCACTCTGCTCAAGAATGTTTGGGTCAACCAGGAAATCAAAGAAGAACTTAAACAATTCATGGGAACCAGTGAGAACAAAAACACATCGGTCCAAAACCTATGGGATACTGCAAAGGCGGTCCTAAGGGGGAAATACACAGCCATCCAAGCCTCACTCAAAAAATAGAAAAATCCCGAATTCACCAACTAACTCTACACCTTAAAGAACTAGAGAAAAAGCAACAAATGATGCCTAAGCCACTCATTAGAAGAGAAATAATTAAGATTAGAGCAGAGATCAATGAATTAGAAACCA
>NW_027786274.1:0-288 GCF_054177405.1 Leptonychotes weddellii | reverse complement strand
TGTTCCAAACAAAGGAATAGAATAAAACTTCAGAAAAGGAACTTAATGAAACAGAGGTAAGTGATTTACCAGATAATGAGTTCAAAATAATGGTCATAAAGTTGCTCACCAAGCTCAGTAGAAGAATGGATGAACAAAGTGAGAATTTCACCAAAGAAACAGAAAATATTAAAAATTACAGAGTAAAAAAAAAAAAAAAAACAGTATTACATTTAAAAAAAGAAAAAAACAGTATTACATTTAAAAAAAAAACAGTATTACATTTAAAAAAAAAACAGTATTACATTT
>NW_027786273.1:0-288 GCF_054177405.1 Leptonychotes weddellii | reverse complement strand
TGGAAGGAGAATTTTGGTGGCAGGTGACCTCAGAGCCCAGGCACGCGTATTCTAGTGACATTTACAGGCTACGTATTAGGTGTGAAAACAGTCATAAAAATGTCCAAGCTCCTGATGGCCCCCTCCTCAAAATTAGTGCTAAGGGACCTTCACGGGTGTTACTATTTCAATCAGGAAACTCATTTCCCACGAGCACTGATGCTGCCTCTCCCTTGAAGCCGCATCATGACTGGCCCCGGGGTCTGTTGGGCGCGTCTTGTCACCGCCTGTGCAAGCAATCTGTACTCC
>NW_027786272.1:0-288 GCF_054177405.1 Leptonychotes weddellii | reverse complement strand
TCTGGGCACTGAAAGGCCCGTAGCTCATGTATATTTTTATTTATTGAATGCCTACCTTGAAGTAAGATGACAGGGCAGAAGGTAAGCCCGTTAAACCCTTCCAGTAATTTCCCCCTACGGTGTTCTCAAGGTCACTTTGCAATTGGGGGCGGTGGGCGGCAGTGGGGTGACGGGGCAGGTGTCCACCCCTTCCCCGGAGGCTGTCACCACGCCTGCCTTCCGTTTCCGGCATCCTCCAGGACTCTGGGGTGCTCAGATATTAAACAGCCCATTTGGGGCCATTTATAT
>NW_027786271.1:0-288 GCF_054177405.1 Leptonychotes weddellii | reverse complement strand
CGTACACATTTTCCAGAAATTTCAGAAAATATGGAAAGGTACAGAGAAAACAAAGATCAGTCCTAAACTCACCAACCAGTGACCGCCACTGTTGACACTTCGGTGTAAATACTTCTAGAGCCTGCTCCGGTCATTGGCACGTTCAGCTTCCTCATTCTGGGTTGCAAGCCAAGCTTAACGTCTCCTTTTGTAAAACCCAAACAGAAAGGCTCTGCCTTTAGCTGGCGATTCTAGCCTGTTCACATTTATTGGAATTACTGTCATGCGTGGACTTCCGGTATGTTTTCT
>NW_027786270.1:0-288 GCF_054177405.1 Leptonychotes weddellii | reverse complement strand
TATTTATTAAAACCAGTCTTAGATCATAGTGGTAAATGTAAAGACATAATGGAGAATAAAATAATAAGACCATTAAGGAACAAAATGTGTGGATGAGCACAGGGCTGTCAAAGAAAAATTAATTCTGTGATGCCATCATTGAATGGGAAGGAGAATAAAACAACTTGAGGCTGAGCTTATGATAATATAAATAGAAGAAAAAGTAAACTTATGTAAAGAAAGAGAAAGTCAACCATTTATTTTGTAGAGTGTTCTAGATTTCCTATAGCACTCAGGTGGATTCTACTA
>NW_027786269.1:0-288 GCF_054177405.1 Leptonychotes weddellii | reverse complement strand
GTGATCAGGGCTTTAATGGAGGGAAGGAGAAGGGGCAACGTGTGTACTCAGCATCCCTGGGGATCCCTGGGAAGCTTAGCACCGCTCAAGGAGGAGCCATCCGGGTCCCCTCCCCTTCTCCCCGTTCCCCAGTGCTGGATCTGCTGAGTCTTCCTCAGCTGTGTTTTCTAGCCTGTGTCCTCTCGCCAACCTCAGTGTGTGTAGGTGTCACTTGGGGATTTTGTTAAAATGAAGCAGGATTGGGGTGGAGCCTGGAATTCAGTATTTCTTTAAATCTTTTTTTTTTTT
>NW_027786268.1:0-288 GCF_054177405.1 Leptonychotes weddellii | reverse complement strand
GGTGGGGGCCATTGGTACAAGCAGTGAAAAGATTCACCTGAGGCAGAACAAAGGAAGTAGAATTTTATGGAATACACAGCAAGGGAGCAGCGGGTAAGTGTGTGACGCCAGGAGGCAGTGGGTGGGGGCTGTATTGAAAGGGGGAAGGTAAGGAGGTATGGGAATGGAACCTATGGAATTCTCCTTTTTTTTTTTTTTTTATTTGCAAGAGAGAATGAGATACAGAGAGCATGAGAGGGAGGAGGGTCAGAGGGAGAAGCAGACTCCCTGCTGAGCAGGGAGCCCGAT
>NW_027786267.1:0-288 GCF_054177405.1 Leptonychotes weddellii | reverse complement strand
TCTAATCTAGATAATCTAACAGCTAGGATAAGCAAGGCAGAAGAACAAATTAGTGACCTGGAAGACCAATTAATAGAAAAAAGGGAAAAGAGGAGGCCAGGGAAAAACAATACAGAATCCATGAAAATAGAATCACAGAAATAAGTGACACTATGAAACGTTCCAATGTCAGAATTATTGGAATCCCGGAGAGAGTGGACAGAGAGAGGACTAGAAGATATATTTGAGCAAATCGTAGCTGAGAACTTCCCTAATCTGGGGAATGAAACAAACATTCGTGTCCTAGAG
>NW_027786266.1:0-288 GCF_054177405.1 Leptonychotes weddellii | reverse complement strand
ACTCTGGCCCCGAGCTCCTTCTGTTTGGATGGCAAATCCCAGTCAAAGAGTGGTTTTCCCCACATGCTCTCATTTTCTCTTTACACTCCCACTGCAAGCGAATTGGTGCTCTTATCCCCCATTTTTTAATCAGGGGACAAGAGAGGAAACTGAGGCACGGTGTGGAGAAGGGGCTGGAGATGGCAGAGCCAGGACTCTGCGGCTAGGTCTGCTGACCCCTGATGCTCTTATGCCAAGTCCACGCCCACATGGCCTCTCCTGGGCTGGGCTGCCACCAAAATTCTACTT
>NW_027786265.1:0-288 GCF_054177405.1 Leptonychotes weddellii | reverse complement strand
GTGACAACCAAAATTGTCTCCAGATATTGCCAAACATGCCCTGGGAGAGACAGATCACTCCTCTCCATCTCTGTTGAGAACTACTGATTTAGATACTCTAAGGAGATGGATCTAAAGATTTTGGGAATAAGAGGAGAACTGGGAGAAGTAAAATATGCTTTTAAAAAGGCACACAAGGGCCTAATTTAGTACCACTTGATTGTTCCTCTAACTTGTGCATCTCCTAGAACTGTATTCTCATAATTAATATTTCAAGACATGTTCAGCAAATGTGCACAATGAGGTAAT
>NW_027786264.1:0-3390 GCF_054177405.1 Leptonychotes weddellii | reverse complement strand
GACAATCCGGGTCCTCGTTGGGCTCCTGGACAGGAAGCGGAGACACTGCAGAGCGACAGGTTTGACCACACCATTTTAGCAAAGGAAATTCAGGGACAGACAACAGAACAGAGAAACCATGGGACCCAAGTTGGGTCAGACGTTACATCCCTGATGTATTCAGAGCTCTCACCTATCACCCCCAGGACGCTAAGCCCCATGAGAAACAGCGCCGTGTACAGTCACAGGCATTTGATGGCACAGTAGGGATGAAAGGCTTGCAGACCAAATGCTAGTGAGATGTATTCTCACCTAACCAATCAGGCAAGATGGAGATGTGGAAGCAGAGAGGCCACGAGACCCGCATCTTGGTCCCCAGGGCACGACGTGTCAATGACTTTCAGTTTCTCCAAGCATAAAACGCTCACGTCCTCTGAGCCAGGGGGTCTGCTTCTAGCATTTTCTCCCAAGGAGAAAATGAGACAGGTTGTAAGGGATTTGCAACACTGTTCTCTGAGGGTTTATTTATGAGGGCAAGGCCATACACACAGTGTCCCTGACAGTATCTCCCGCCCAGGTGAAACAGGAGGAGTAACCCCAAGGGTGGTTTCCGAAGGTTCCCCACCACCTGAACTCAGCCCCGCATTGGTACCACCTCCCTCATGCGGGGGAGGCAGCCCCTGGCCTTGGCCCCCCATTCTTTATGCACCAGTGAGCCGCACTTGCCCGTTCCCCCAAACTGCTCCTCTGGGGAAATTCTGGAGCCCCTGCAGCTGACTCTGTGGGCTATGCAGCGTGTCCCCTCAATCTGGAGCCAGACCGCAGTCTCGCGGCCCCTGGCCAGGCTCTGAACATCAGGGCTGTCTGTGCTGGTAGCTCAGGCCCAGGCAGAGCGCTTGGCTGCCTCGGTCACTTCCTGGGCCAAGACTGCTCCTTGCTGCCATCACTCCCTTGGGCCAGAGCTTTCTAGGGGTTGACACCGGTTTTCCTCTCCTCTGCCATGACCATCTCGGCTCTGTAGATGGGCCCATCTGAGTTGGGAGAGGGAGCGCATTCTGCCTTTGAAACTGGGCCGATGCCAGAGGGGAAGCTGAGCTAGGGGTGGTCAGGGGCTGCTCACCCTGCCACACCCCTGGAGTGCAGGTGGACAGACAGCTGTACATGCATTCCTGGGCTGGAAGCCAGGCCAAAGACCTCTCATTCTTCGGTCTCTCAGAATTTTCACTGTGACCTAGGAGAGAGGCACCTGGGCCTGCTGCCTCAGGAAATCAAACCCCAGTTCACCAAGGCCCCAGGGTGCAGGAGGAGCCTGCACCCCACCTCAAGGCCAGACCCCCGGCTGCAGCCTCCACGGCTCCCCCTTCCCAGCTGGATGCAGCATCAGCTCAGCGCTGCTGGAAAATACCCATGCACCAGTGTTCACAGCAGCTCTCCTCACAGAACCCGGCTGGCCAGGACAAGCCATGTAACCCACAACAGCCGAGGAGAGACACAAAGTGTATGTGCACACAGTGAAATATTCCCCAGCCGAAGAGAAGCAACAAGGTGTTGACGCGTGCTATGTACCTCAAAAACGTGTCTGGTGAAAGAAGCCAGCTCGAGAGCACAGATACTGTGAAACATTCAGCATGGGCAGATTCCAAAATCAGACGGTAACCTCCAGGCTGCAATGCTTGGGAAGCGGGACAAGGGGAGGGAGGGACAGCTGGATGGAAAGGGGGTTTTCTCTGGGAAGGGGGGTTCTGCCCACGCGGGGGTGATGGCCGTGCCAGAGCGTGGGGGCTCCCCGTGCCACACCATCTGCTTCCAGGCGGTGGGGGCGGCACACTTCACGCTGCGCGCATTTTGCCCCGATACACACGGCAGAGAGCACTGGGCTGGCCTTCAGGCCCCTGGTGACCTGGCCGACCGACACGGCTCCCTGGGCCTGCCTGCCTCCCTCCCTGGCTCCAGTCCTCTCCTCTGAGCCTCTGCCCTGGCCCCTGTGACTCAGGCTGTGCCTCCAGTGGCCCGGGTCCGGGCTGCAGGCCGCCCATGGGCAGTTCAGGTGCTGCGGATGGAAGCCGGCTGGCCGTGCGCTCCCCTCACCCCAGCCCCCGTGGGGACCAACGTGGGCCCAGGTGCCAGATAGGACTGGAGCCGCCGCCTTCCAGACGGCGCGAGGCACTTCCCCTCCCTGCCCATGCTCCTGCTCAGGCTCGGGGGGCTCCTCCGAAGTGAGTCCCATCTGCCCCAAACGCTGGCACCCCAGACCCCACCCCACCAGCCAGACCCCTCCCCTGGCGACAGACCTACAGAGAAGCCAACACAACCTACACTCCAGGCATCGTACTTCACTCCTTCTCACTTGCTACAGAGGTTGCTTGACCGTTCCAGAAAAATCCTGCTAAGTTAGGCCCTCAGTGCTGTTCTTTGTTTTATAACAGTAACCTCTTCAAATTTCGAAAGGTCATTGGCACATTTCTGCAGGCAGGCCCAGAGACTGAACCACCTTCTGCTGCAAGCCTAGGGCTCTGTGCTCAGAGGGAGTTCCTGTTGTTCCTGGCCTGAAGCTCAACCCTCTACCTGCCCCAGCTGACCTGCGCAGGACGCTGGCACAGGGCGGGAGAGCGGACAGGGCCCTCGGGTCACACAGGAGCCCAATCTGCTCTGAATATGACATGACCTCTCTGAGAGCCTCCATAGAAGGCACAGCCCTATAAACAAACTCAGGGGCTGCATCTTATCTAAAAGGGGAACAAACAATGATCCACATGGCTTTCTGAGACCTGCGACGGAGCTGTGAGCAGGTCAGGCTGACGTGGGGGCTGGGCCGCTGCTGGGGCCCGCCAGAGACCATGGGCGACCAAGCACAAACTTCCTGGCAGAGGCGAAGTTCCCCATGTGCCTGGATTTCTGTGGAGGCAACAGCCTCTCTCCGGGAGCACAACCTGGGACACACGAGGACGGCTCCAGGTGTGAAATGAACCCTCAGGTCTGAAAGCAAGACTGGACGGGTCTCTCAGGCCGCCAGGTCAGCCCAGTCCTCAGCAGGGACCTGGAGCCGCCCGGCCTCACACAGGCACCATGCTCCTTAACTCGGGCACGCTGCTCGGCCCGAGAGCGCCAGGCCAGGCCTCCCAGATGGCGGGGGCGCCCGGAGTTTACCAGCCTCGCCGACGAACACCTCCACGGGCGCGCTGCTGGGCTCTCGCCGATGATGTTGTAGGCCATCAGGATGACCTCATGACACCGGCGTTTCTCAGAGCTACAGGTGGAAAGAGACAGGGGTCAGCTGGCCCGGGAACACCTCGTTCTTCCCACTCCTTGAACATTTAGCTTTGCTGGGCCCTTGTAAGTCTTACCTTCCCTGGTGTCCTCGGTGAAATCCCTTTTCCCTGACAACCTATCTCAAATGGCTCCTCCTCCGTG
>NW_027786263.1:0-288 GCF_054177405.1 Leptonychotes weddellii | reverse complement strand
TTTTTTTAAGATTTTATTTATTTATTTGAGAGAAAGGCAAAGAAAAGATTTAATGAAGTATCTGCAACTTCAAATTCATAAGCAAAAATAAATAAATAAATAAATAAATAAATAAATAAATAACTATAAGCAATATGAAAAATCAAGGTAATATAGCATCACACAAAGAAAATGATAATTATCCACCAACCAACCTCAAATGCATGGAAAATTGCAATCTAACTGATAAAGAATTCAAAAGAGCTGCCATGAAAAAACTTAATGAGTTATAAGAAAACTCAGAAAGGC
>NW_027786262.1:0-288 GCF_054177405.1 Leptonychotes weddellii | reverse complement strand
TATAAGGCTATATATTTGTAGGACTATCATATGGAAGAAGTTTGGATTTTTAATTATAGTATCATTAAGGCATAGGACCAACACCAACCAAAAATTTTATCATTTTTGAGGCAAGTAACACAAACCTAATATATGCATTTACAAATCAGTGGAGGTCTCAAATAATTTTCTTCCCTTTCATTCCTCCTTTCATTCAACTATCATGTATACACTGAGTTCTACATTTCTTCTTCCAAAATATAGCTTTGCTGTGTCTACTTCTTATCACCTCTACATCCTCCACTCTAG
>NW_027786261.1:0-288 GCF_054177405.1 Leptonychotes weddellii | reverse complement strand
GGGGCGCCTGGGTGGCTCAGTCGTTAAGCGTCTGCCTTCGGCTCAGGTCATGATCCCAGGGTCCTGGGATCGAGCCCCGCATCGGGCTTCCTGCTCTGCGGGAAGCCTGCTTCTCCCTCTCCCACTCTCCCTGCTTGTGTTCCCTCTCTCGCTGTGTCTCTCTCTGTCAAATAAATAAATAAAATCTTTAAAAAAAAAAGGAGGTTAGACCCCTACCTCACTGCAAACACAAAAATTAATTAAAAATGGAACAAAGACCTAAGTGTAAGAGGTGAAACTATAAAACTC
>NW_027786260.1:0-288 GCF_054177405.1 Leptonychotes weddellii | reverse complement strand
TCCTGTCATGACAGAATAGGAAGTAATAGCATTATTACCTGGTGCCTAAATCTCAGTGTGATAGATCATCCAAGTAAGAACCATCTACAGAAACCTATCTTGACTCTGCAGTATCCTAGGCCCTGGGGGACACAAAGAGAATCCAGGACCTAGTTCTTATCATGTAGAAACTCACACTCTAGTAAGGTTTAGGAAAATACTGTCCTGAAGGGAGAAATATTTTTTTTAATTTTTTATTGTTATGTTAATCACCATACATTACATCATTAGTTTTTGATGTAGTGTTCC
>NW_027786259.1:0-288 GCF_054177405.1 Leptonychotes weddellii | reverse complement strand
GAATGGAATAACACCCCCATCTGGTGTAAGAGGGGTCCTTAAAGAGGGTGCAAAGGGTATTACCTTCTCTAAATCCAGGGTCACTCCCAGTGACATCCAAAAGAAAGAACCAACAACCTGCACGTCCCAGGCAGGCAGAAAGCCAAGGAAGTTACACAAACATGACAAAGAAAACAATAGTTATCTCTGGGAGAGAAAGAATCTATAACCACTGGGTCTGGATTTGAAAAGGAAGGGACGTGAATTTTAAAAAAAAAAAATTTTTTTTTAGCTTTGCCATTTTTTTTT
>NW_027786258.1:0-288 GCF_054177405.1 Leptonychotes weddellii | reverse complement strand
GCTTGCAGCTTCCTTTATGTGCACGCTGCACGGCTCAGGGACCAGGCCTCAGGCTGCAAGCCCCAGGGCTGCCCCCGCTTGGGGCCACGGGTCGTTGTGTAACCTTGGGCCACCCTCCCTGCACTCTGATTCGGTGACTTCATCTGCAGATCGGGGGTGAATGTCCATGTATTGTTACTGAGGGGATGTAAAAAACACAAATGACTTCAGAGTCTGCTGGAAATAGGAAACAGGAAAGACCATAGGCGAGAACAGGACAACGAACGGTTTAGAAGGAAATATGCAAAT
>NW_027786257.1:0-288 GCF_054177405.1 Leptonychotes weddellii | reverse complement strand
TGTGAAGACGTTGTTTTTATAGATTGTTCCTGTAAATTTCTGTTCTATATCACTCTTGGGTTCTTTCTTCTTTTATAGAACACCCCTTAATGTTTATTGCAGGGCTGGCTTAGTGGTCACATATTCTTTCAGTTTCTGCTGGTCTTGGAAGCTCTGCATCTCTCCATCCATTCTAAATGACAGCCTTGCCAGATAAAGTGTTCTTGGCTGCATGTTCTTCTCATTTAGTACCCTGAATAAGTCTTGCCAGCCCTTTCTGGCTTGCCAGGTCTCTGTGGATAGTCTGAT
>NW_027786256.1:0-288 GCF_054177405.1 Leptonychotes weddellii | reverse complement strand
CTGTTGAGTTTGTAGGTGTTCAGAATGGTTTGATCCCTATCCAGCTGAATTCCTGAGAGGAGACGAAATCCAGGTCTCCTACTCCTCCACCATCTTGCTCCGCCCCCATATCTATATGTTTCTTATTTAACCCCCAGAACCTGCATCCCATGTGTTTGGTATTCTTATCTCCGTTTTGCAAATAAGGAAACAGAAACATGGAGAGGCTTACATGTAGTGGGCTGAATGACAGCCCCTAAAGAAATCAGATCCTAATCCTTGGAAGCTGTGGATGTTCCCGATAGTCTT
>NW_027786255.1:0-288 GCF_054177405.1 Leptonychotes weddellii | reverse complement strand
GTGGCCCCATGATAGCCGACCTTCTCCTCGGGGTGGAGGTGGCTGCCAGTGGCCCTGGGGGCTCCATGCTTCTGTGTACGTGTCTGGCGGGAGAGGGCGAGAGCCTTCTCTCCCAACCCTGGACTAGAAGATCTGCTCCTTGGTTTGGATAGGACAACCTGGAATCCAAATCTAATCAAGTGGTTAGATCTAATTGCTAATTTGTGGGAAAGGGAGGGGATTGAAGAATATGGTAAACAACACCATGGGGGATGCAGCGGGGAAAGTCCAGGATTCGGAAAACAGAAG
>NW_027786254.1:0-288 GCF_054177405.1 Leptonychotes weddellii | reverse complement strand
GAACAGAACCAAGAGCCCAGAAGTAACCCCACACAAGTATGACCAACTGATTTTTGACAAAGGTACAAAAGCATCTGTACCTCAAATGGAGGAAAGGGAAGTCTTTTCAGCAAATAGGGTTGTAGCAACTGCGTATCAACAGGTAAAACAAAAGAACTTCAACTTATACCTCAGTTTATATAAAAATTAACTCAATAGGAATCATAGATTTTTTATTTTATTTATTTATTTATTTATTTATTTAAGATTTTATTTATTTATTTATTTGAGAGAGAGAGAGAGAGAGAG
>NW_027786253.1:0-3391 GCF_054177405.1 Leptonychotes weddellii | reverse complement strand
TTGACGAAGAGTCCGATGACAAGGAAGAAGGGGAAGACACATACGAAAAGGTGTTTGATGACGAGTCAGACGACAAAGAGGACGAAGACTACGCAGATGAGAAGGGGCTCGAAGACGCTGACGAGAAGATGTTCGAAGACTCGGATGACAAAGAGGACGAGGAAGAAGGAGTAGAGGTCAAGGAAGATGAAGACGTGGATGAAAAGATGTTCGAAGAGGATGATTCCAACGGGAAGCTGTTCGACGACGAGGATTCCAGTGAGAAGCTGTTTGACGACTCTGACGAGAGAGGGACAGTGAGGGGCATGGGGAATGTGAAAGACGAAGGGCCCCTCTCCACAGGCAGCAGCTTTGTCCTCAGTAGCGATGACGACGTCGAGGACATTTAATCCCTTAAACTTGCTTGGTAGGGAGCTTCCTCCATCCGCATTCTGCCGTGCTCCAGGGTAATTGCTAGCAGTGTTACATGAACGTGTGCCTAGTGGTAGGATGCCAGCAGAATAATGCATTGAAGTTTTCACTCTTACCTGTACTTAATGATTTGAAATCTGTGTTAATTGGCCGGCCGTTCAGGTAAAACTTCATAGTATAATGCAAGTCAGCTGGGTACTTGTCCTTTGTCAGATTTGTTAAACGCATGCAGAATAATATTTTTTAAAGTATTCTGATTGAAGTTTGTGATAATTCAAAAATAAAAATAAGTTGTTAATATGCCGAAACTGAAAAAAAAAAAAAATACATAGGAAGGGATTACTAGCAGGTTATGTACTGCAGAAAAAAGGATCAATGAACTTGAAGATCCAGCAATATCAATTATTCAAAATGAAGCCCAGCGAGAAAAACACTGGGAAAATATGAACAGAGCTTCAGTGATCTATGGAACAATGGCAAGCAGTCTAATATGCATGTAATTAGAGTCTCATAAGGGGGCAGGAAAAAAGTGTTTGAAAAATTCATGACTAAAATGTTTCCAGATTTGATAAAAAGCTTAAGACCACAGATCAAAAAAAAAACCCAATGAACCCAAGTAGAATAAAAATAAGAAAAACGACATCAAGACACATCAGCAAACTATGAACAGAAGACAATTTACACAATCTGAAAAAAAGACTTCTATAAAAAACCTACAGCTAGGGGCATCTGGGTGGCTCAGTCATTAAGCATCTGCCTTCGGCTCAGGTCATGATCCCAGGGTCCTGGGATCGAGCCCCGCTTCGGGCTCCCTGCTCTGTAGGAAGCCTGCTTCTCCCTCTCCCACTCCCCCTGCTTGTGTTCCCTCTCTCGCTGTGCTTCTCTCTGTCAAATAAATAAATAAAATCTTAAAAAAAAAAACAAACTTACAACTAACATCATACTTGGTGAGAGATTGTTTTCCCTCTCAGATCAGGAAGAGGCAAGGATATCTGTTATAACTATTCCCCCTACCCCCATTTTACTGAGCTATAATTGGCATATAACATTGTATTGGTTTAAGGTATATAGAATAATGATTTGATAAATATAAATATTGCAAAATGATTACCACAATAAGTTTAGTGGACATCCACCACCTCACATGGTTACAACTTTTTTTCTTTGATGAGAGCTTTTAAGATCTACTCTCTTAACAATTTTCAAATATAGAATACAGTATTATTAACTATGGTCACAATGTTGTGCATTACATTCCCAGAACTTATTCATACTATAACTGGAAGTTTGTACCTGTTGACCACTTTCTCCCATCTCCCTTACTCCTACCATTACAACTTTTCCATTCAACAGTGTACTAGAAGTCCTAGCCAATGCAATAATTTAAGAAAAAGAAATAAAGGGTATGTTGTTTTGAAGGGAAGATCCAAAATTGTCTTTATTTATAGCCAATATGATTTTTTTTGTTTAGAAAATCTTAAGGAGCCCATAAAAAAGCTAGGGTACTAAGGTCTAATAAGTGAGTTTAGAAAGGTTGCAGTATCCAAATTCAATTTAGAAAAATTAGTTGTATTTCTCTATATTAGAAATTAACAACTGGAAAATTTAAATTAAAAATAACATTTACAATAGCATAAGAATGTGAAATACTTAGGGACAAATTAGCAAAATTTATATAGCCGCTAAAAACTACAGAATACTGCTGGCAGAAATTAAAGAAGATCTAAATAGAGAGATATGCCATGTATGTGGACAGAAGATTTGATATCGGTAAGATGTCTATTCTCCCAAATTGATCTACAGATTTAACGTACTCCTAGCCAAACTCCCAGTAGGTGTTGTGAGAAATTGACAAGCTGATTCTAAAATTCATATGGAAATGCAAAGCACTATAATAGCTAAAATAATATGAAAAACAAAGAACAAGTTTGGAGGAATTACTGCCTGGTTTCAAGACTTACAGTGAAATTACAGTAATTAAGATAGTGTCTTATGGTATAGAGTAGACATTTAGATCAGTGGAACAGAACAGAGAGTCCAGAAACAGACTTACATGTAGATGGTTAATTGATTTTTCACAAAGGTGCCAAGGTAATTCAGTGGGGGAAATGATAGTTTTTTCAACAAACAGTGCTGCTGAAACAGCTGAATGTTCAAATAAATAAATAAATAAATAAATAAATATTAAAAAGAAAGAAAGAAAGGAAGAAAGAGAGAAAGGAAAGAAAGAAAGAAAGAAAGAAAGAAAGAAAGAAAGAAAGAAAGAAAGAAAGAAAGAAAGAAAGAAAAAGAAAGGAAGGCACCTGGGTGGCTCAGTTGTTAAGCGTCTGCCTTTGGCTCAGGTCATGATCCCAGGGTCCTGGGATCAAGCCCTGCTTCGGGCTCCCTGCTCAGTGGGAAGCCTGCTTCTCCCTCTCCCACTCCCCTGGCTTGTGTTCCCTCTCTTGCTGTCTCTCTCTCTGTCAAATAAATAAATAAAATCTTTTTTAAAAAAGAAAGAAAGAAAGAACCTTGTCTTATACCATAAACAACAATTGACTTGAAATGGAGGGTCAAAGACCTAAAATCTTTGTGATCTTGGGTTAGCCAAGATTTTTTAGATAGGACACAGAAAGCACAACTCCTACAAGAAAAAAAAAATCAATAGATTAGATTTATCAAAATGAAAACCATTTGCTTTTTAAAAGACACATTTTAAAAAATGGTAAGGCAAGTGACAATGGGGTAAGCAATATTTGCAAAACACGTATCTGATAAATACGTGGCTCCAGAATATTTAAAAAAAAAAATTCTCTTCGCTTAATAAGAAGACAAACCACCTGATTAAAAACTGGGCAAATTTGCAACGACGTGGATGGAACTGGAGAGTGTTATGCTGAGCGAAATAAGTCAATCAGAGAAAGACATGTATCATATGACCTCACTGATAGGAGGAATTCTTAATCTCAGGAAACAAACTGAGGATTGCTAGAGTGGTGGG
>NW_027786252.1:0-288 GCF_054177405.1 Leptonychotes weddellii | reverse complement strand
TGTGCACATCACCCTGGGCCTGCCTTAGCCATCTTAGAATCAAGTTGGGGGAAGGGGACAGCAGCTAAGCAGAGTAGCCAAACAAAACATATTTTGTAAAGTTTTTATTTAAATACGAGTTAGTTAAAAACATGGTAATATTAGTTTCAGGTGAACAATATAGTGATTCGACACCTCCATAAAACACCCAGTGCTCATCACAAGTGCGCTCCTTAATCCCCATCACCTTCCCTCTCCTCTGGTAGCCATCAATGTATTCTCTATAATTAAGAGTGTGTTTGGTATGGT
>NW_027786251.1:0-288 GCF_054177405.1 Leptonychotes weddellii | reverse complement strand
GTACAACCCAGGATGCTGCAGTTTATAGCAGCACGGACAGAAATGGAGACAGTGTGGCCTGGAGAGCACACTGAAGAACAGACTGCGGTCTCTCTGCTCTGAGGCAGAGGGTTGGAAATGGTCTCTTCTGCTCTGACTCGCGGAAGAGACGTGGAAAGCCACCAGGGAAAGGCGCCAGAGAACAAAAGCCCCAAAGACTGATTCCCACTGAGCCCATCCCTGGGCACGGGCGCAGGGAAACTCCGCCCAAACAGGGTTACCTGAGTAACAGCACGGCAGGCCCCTCCC
>NW_027786250.1:0-288 GCF_054177405.1 Leptonychotes weddellii | reverse complement strand
GTCTTTGGTTGATTTAGACTAAGTTTCCCAAAGACAGAGACTGAAGGAAGCTGCTGTAGCTTCACACTCCCTTTCCCACGGCAGGTGTTTTTTTTTTTTTTTCATAAGTGATAAACTGTGTCTAAAAATGTATTCTAGCATTAATCTGCTGCTAAACTCTAATAAATATGTGCATTTGGGTCATACCGTCAAAGACATTCTGATTTCCGGACGCTCAGAGGGAGGCGCTTAGGATCCCCTTAAACAATAAAGGTTCATAAAACAGTGCCTGAGATCTCCATAATGAAT
>NW_027786249.1:0-288 GCF_054177405.1 Leptonychotes weddellii | reverse complement strand
TGAGAAGATTATCCTAGATTATCTAGATGGGCCCAATATAATCACAACCGTCCTCATAAGACTGAGACAGGGCAATAGGAAAAAGGAGTTGTTATTCAATGTGTATAGTTTCACTGTTCCAAGATGAAAACGTTCTAGAGTCCTGATGCAAAACAAATATGCACATAGATAACACTACTGGAGTGCACAATTAAAGATGGTAATATGGAAATTTTATGTTGTGTGTTTTTCACCACAATAAAAAAGGATGAGGGAGAGGAAGGAGTAGAAGATGGTAAATTTTATGTT
>NW_027786248.1:0-288 GCF_054177405.1 Leptonychotes weddellii | reverse complement strand
TGGAAGCTAAGAGTGGTCCCTAGCTGACGGCAGCAAGGGAAGGAGACCTCAGTCGCAAAGCTGCAGGGTACTGGATTCTGCCAACAACGTCAAGGAGCTTGGAAACAGATCCTTCCCAGATCTTCCTGATAAGAACCCAGCTGGCCTACAATTTGACATCAACCTTGTGAAACCTGGAGCAGAGAAACCAGCTGAGACAACCGGAACTTCTCACCTACAGAACTGTGAGATACTAAATTTGTGTTGTTTGAAGCAACTTAATTTGTGATAATTTGTTACAGCAGGAAG
>NW_027786247.1:0-288 GCF_054177405.1 Leptonychotes weddellii | reverse complement strand
TTTCTTTTTTTTTTTTAAGATTTTTTATTTATTTATTTGAGAGAGAGAGAATGAGAGAGAGAGCACATGAGAGGGGGGAGGGTCAGAGGGAGAAGCAGGCTCCCCGCCGAGCAGGGAGCCCGATGCGGGACTCGATCCAGGGACTCCAGGATCATGACCTGAGCCGAAGGCAGCCGCCTAACCAACTGAGCCACCCAGGCGCCTCATTTGCTTTGTTTCTTAAATTCCACGTATGAGTGAGATTATATGACATTTGTCTTTCTCTGACTGACTTATTTCACTTAGCAT
>NW_027786246.1:0-288 GCF_054177405.1 Leptonychotes weddellii | reverse complement strand
GACATAGATGGAATCATACAGTATGTACCCTATTGCATTTGGCTTCTTTCACTCAACATTATATTTGTATTATTTCTCCATCATGTAGTCGGTATGGTGTATTCCATTTTCTTTGCTGTATTCCATTATGTGACTATGTAGCATTTATTTATTCCATGGTTGGTGAGTACTGGGGTTGTTTCCGGTTTTTGGCTTTTACGAATAGTACTGCCATGAACATTTTGTATATCTTTTTTTTTTAAAGATTTTATTTATTTATTTGACAGAGAGAGAGTTAGCGAGAGCAGG
>NW_027786245.1:0-288 GCF_054177405.1 Leptonychotes weddellii | reverse complement strand
TGCAGGAGGACCGGGCGGTAGAGAGCCGCACCACGGACCTGCTGGCAGACTGGGAGAAAACCAAGCCCGTCACGGTGAGCCGCGCCCGCAACCTCTCCAGAACCCACAGCGCCATTTGGTGTCCTTTCTCCCACACTGAAGGCTTTGCTCTGGCTTAGCGCTCCAATAATGTTTGTAATTAAAACAACACTTGCATGTCGTATATTTGAAAAGTAAAAGCCAACTTAGAGCTTTTTTTACCCAGAACCGCCCATGACGATCATTTAAGTCAGGTGGTTTTAAAAATTA
>NW_027786244.1:0-288 GCF_054177405.1 Leptonychotes weddellii | reverse complement strand
CAATCATACTCATGAACAGAGAGACAAAAATGTTAATCACGATATTCTCAAACCAATTCCAACAGTATATACAATAAGATAGTACACCATGACTCAATTCCATTGTCCCAGGAAAGCAAAGGTTCAATATTAGAAATTTATAAATGGGCGGGGCATCTGTGTGGCTTGGTCGTTTAAGCGGCTGGCTCTTTTTTTTTTTTTCTTTATTTTTAAAGATTTATTTATTTGAGAGAGCGAGAATGAGAGAGAGAGTACATGACGGGGGGAGGGCTAGAGGGAGAAGCAGAT
>NW_027786243.1:0-288 GCF_054177405.1 Leptonychotes weddellii | reverse complement strand
TGAAAAGGGAGCCTGAGATCATGACCTGAGCTAAAGGTAGATGTTAAACTGACTAAGCCACTCAGGTGCCCCTAAATGTGTAGTTTTCTTTCTTTTTTTTTTTTTTAAAGATTTTATTTATTTATTTGACAGAGAGAGAGATAGCGAGAGCAGGAACACAAGCAGGGGGAGTGGGAGAGGGAGAAGCAGGCTTCCCGCCAAGCAGGGAGCCCGATGTGGGACTCGATCCCAGGACCCTGGGATCATGACCTGAGCCGAAGGCAGACGCTTAACGACTGAGCCACCCAG
>NW_027786242.1:0-3392 GCF_054177405.1 Leptonychotes weddellii | reverse complement strand
TTTTTTTTCAATTTTTTTTTATTTATTTATTCATGAAAGTCAGAGAGAGAGAGGCAGAGGCAGAGGGAGAAGCAGGCTCCCCGCCTAGCAGGGAGCCCGATGCGGGACTTGATCCCAGGACCCTGGGATCATGACCTGAGCCGAAGGCAGACGCTTAACCATCTGAGCCACCGAGGCGCCCCACTTCACAGTATATTTTATTAGAGGTGTAACATAAATTACATCTGTGATGAGATGCCTAATTTTTTTCCTTTTTCGATTCTAGAATGTATGACAACATGTCCACGATGGTGTATATAAAGGAAGACAAGTTGGAGAAGCTGACACAGGATGAAATCATTTCTAAGACAAAGCAAGTGATTCAGGGGCTGGAAGCTCTGAAGAATGAGCACAATTCCATTTTACAAAGTTTACTTGAGACACTGAAGTGTTTGAAGAAAGATGATGAAAGTAATCTGGTGGAAGAGAAGTCAAACATGATCCGGAAGTCGCTGGAAATGCTGGAGCTTGGCCTGAGTGAGGCACAGGTACAGTGAAGTTGCTCCGACAAGAATAGGAGCTGACAGTCTGGAGAAACGGAGACTCCGTTTGAATACGTGGTGTAACGAAACTAGAGGGACGGGGGGCCGCCTGGGTGGCTCAGTCGTTAAGCGTCTGCCTTCAGCTCAGGTCATGATCCCAGGGTCCTGGGATCGAGCCCTGCATCGGGCTCCCTGCTCCGTGGGAAGCCTGCTTCTCCCTCTCCCACTCCCCCTGCTTCTCCCTCTCCCACTCCCCCTGCTTGTGTTCCCTCTCTCACTGTGTCTCTCTCTGTCAAATAAATAAATAAAACCTTTAAAAAAAAAAAAAGAAACTAGAGGGACGGTACTTCTAGAGTAACAGAGATCAGCTTGTGTATTATATAAATGATGATTGATTTGGGCATGTCTAAATTCTAAAAAGCAGAGCCAAAATAGAGGTAACCTTGTCATTTTGGATTTGATTTGGCTGCATGTGTCCAAAAACAAAAACAGTGGCTTAAACATCATGGACATGTATAAAGAAATACCGAGGTAGGCTTCCCCCAGACAGATTGTGTAGCTGCATGACCATCAGGGACACGCAGGCCTCTGCATTACACTGCACACAGCCTTTTTTGTGGACTAAGACGGAGCCCCAGCTGCAGCCACCCACCCCATTCTAGGACAGGGAAGGGACAGGAAGGGTGTTGCCTCCTCCCTTTACTTCCTCCAACTCCTGCACGACACTGCTTACATTTCATTGGCCAGACCTTGGTTCCGTGGCCACTCCTAGTTGTGAGGGAGACTGGGGAATGTTGCCCTGCCCACTTAAAGTTCCACTTCTTAAGCCTAAGGAAGAAGGGAGAATGGATATTGGCCAACAGCTAATAGTCTCTGCAATACCCTAAGACAAGATTGCTATATATATTTGACTAAATCTTTGTTTTTATCATGTGGGACATAGAGGTGAAAAAATTAGAAACATCTAGGTGGGGGGCACAGTCGGTTGAGCGTACAACTCTTGGTTTCAGCTCAGGTCGTGATGTCAGAGTAGTGAGATCGAGCCCCACTTCGTTGGGGGGAGTGTGCTTGAGATTCTCCCTTTCCCTCTGCCCCTTCCCCCTAAAATCAATCAGTCAATCAAAAGAAAAAGAAAAGAAAAGAAACCTCTTGTGGTAGCCCTACCCCCTGATAACGTTTGGTTTGCCAGCACACTTCAGGTAAAATCACATACACAAAATTTGACTTCTTTCTTCTTGGCTTTTCTCTCTTTCTTTTTTTTAAAGATTTATTTATTTGAGAGAGAGCGTATGCATGAATGGGAGGGCAGAGGGAGAGGGAGAGAGAATCTCAAGCAGACTCTGTGCGGGGCTCGATCCCAGGACCTTGAGATCATGACCTGAGCTGAAACCAAGAGTCGGACACTTAACCGATTGCGACCCCCAGGCACCCCTTAACTTTCCTCTTGTAAGTGAATGAAGAAAGCAGAGTAGGGCTGCTGGGTCACTAGTTCCCGCTTCCACATAGAGGACACTGTCCTCCACAGTGACTGTCCATACCCTGATTTTAGAGCTCTTCATCCCAACTGTGTGAAATACCTAATTGTAGAACTTTAACTTTGGTTATTGTGGATGTATTGTATGGCACATTCTGTTATTGAAAAGTGATATGAATATGGACTTCGTTTTTAGTTGGGTAGATATTAGGGTTAACAAAAGAAGGAGGAAAGAGCCTCACTTTCTGGAGTTTAGGTTTGAAACATAGGAGAATAGTAGAGGGCAGGGCAGTTGCATGGTCTAAAGAGAGAACAGACTAGAGCCAGCTTTGCCCAGCTCTTTCTACTCGTACACTCCTAGGAGCTTGCTAATGCCTCACACAGGTCTGGTGCACCCCAGGCAGAGCCCTGGGACAGTCACCAGAGTTTGTGATGTGGACCTAAGCTTATGAATGCATCAGTGCATTCTGACTAGCTGGCTAGCTAAAGATTTCTTCCCTTACCTTGGAACATCAAAGATTTGTCTGCCTGTCCTTCTCTAACCATCACCAGCCCCTCCCGGAGTGACCTGCCCTCGGTACACATTGCATGCTTGTGCACACTCTCACACACATGGAAAAGGGTCTCTGAGAAATTATGTTGGAGCCACCTAGATAGAAAGTAAAAACATACAGTTTTGTCAGAAGAGTAGCCGTGTGTCCATTACTAGTCCATCCGAGATGCTGTCAAACAGAAGAACAACATCTAGTTTCTGTAGATGTTCTGAGCGTGTGATGTTCTTTACCCTATGTAGCCTGAGACTGAGGGTGAAGAGGGAAGTCATTGGCATTTGTACATGTGTGTGTTGGAGCACGTACCTGCAAGTATAAGCTAGAGCTGCAAGCCCAGAATGCCCGCGTCGGCGCGAGCTGAGATGTGTGGGATGGACGGTGCAGTGCTGTCAGCGTTTCTGTCTTTCCAGGTCATGATGGCTTTGTCCAATCACCTGAACGCTGTTGAGTCCGAGAAGCAGAAACTGCGTGCACAGGTTCGTCGGCTCTGCCAGGAGAACCAGTGGCTGCGGGACGAACTCGCCAATACGCAACAGAAATTACAGAAGAGTGAGCAGTCTGTGGCTCAACTGGAGGAGGAAAAGAAGCATCTGGAATTCATGAATCAGTTAAAAAAATACGATGATGACATCTCTCCATCCGTAAGTGGCTCAGTAGGAATGCAGCATTGACAGTTAACCATGTTATAGTTGGTAGGTTGTTTTAGTCAAGCTGTCCGTGTTTTCCCCTCCCCTCTGGTGATTGCACTGAGCAAGACCAGAGGCTGTGGGTCTTGGGACTGGGCAAGTCATAGAGGTCTCCTTGCCGTACGCTTTTCATAGATGTGTTTTATTTTAATTTTTTTTT
>NW_027786241.1:0-288 GCF_054177405.1 Leptonychotes weddellii | reverse complement strand
GGGATGCTGCAACGTTGGACTTCAAAGCCTGGCCACAGATTAGCAGACTGTCTCTGGAATGAGGTGAGAGAAACTTGCTTCAAACCATTCTGAAAGCAAAGAGAATAACTGACCCTCTAACTTTGGAATGCCAAGGGTGGAGCCACATTGTCCTCTCTCCCCATCCCTGTTCTTCCATCCTAATCCCTTCTTGGTGTGTCTGAAGGATGTCCTCCATGCCTTTATGGAATGAGATTGGCAGTAACCCAAATGGAAATAGCCCAGCCCTTCACTTCCAAGGAAGGATTC
>NW_027786240.1:0-288 GCF_054177405.1 Leptonychotes weddellii | reverse complement strand
TTTTTTTTTTTATTAAAGATTTCTATTTATTTATTTGACAGAGAGAGACACAGTGAAAGAGGGGAACACAAGCAGGGGGAGTGGGAGAGGGAAAAGCAGGCTTTCCGCGGAGCAAGGAGCCCGTTGCAGGGCTCGATCCCAGGACCCTGGGATCATGACCTGAGCCAAAGGCAGACGCTTAAGACTGAGCCACCCAGGCGCCCCTAAAAGATGTAAGTTTTAAGTGTCCTCTGCAGTTGACCCTGGCCTGTTTTCAGGGTTTTTTTCTCCTTTTAGTGGAAATTTTGT
>NW_027786239.1:0-288 GCF_054177405.1 Leptonychotes weddellii | reverse complement strand
TCCTTACGGTTCCCTCCCTCACCCCCCGCCCCCCAGGGCTGACCTAAACTGCATTAACCCTTAAGGGTAGTCCTGTGCCCTGCTAAAGGTCATTCTGTCATAGGTCGGTTTTGCACTGTGTATGTAGTTGATAAACAACCACTACATTTATATGAAAAAGAAGTAATCCACTAAATTCTAAGTGATGGATTTTTTTTTTAAATGATGGTAGCTTCTGGGGCCAGTGTGCCTCTGTGTCTATATCCTGGAATACACCTGCTCCTCTGGAGTACCACAACTTTTTATTAG
>NW_027786238.1:0-288 GCF_054177405.1 Leptonychotes weddellii | reverse complement strand
TTTCTAATGCTTGCTAGTTTCTTTACCACATATTCAGCATCCCAATTCTCAAACATTTAAAACCTAAAGTCTTTTTTTCTTTTTAAGACTATTTATTTATTTGACAGAGAGAGACGCAGCGAGAGAGGGAACACAAGCAGGGGGAGTGGGAGAGGGAGAAGCTGGGCTCCTGCCGAGCAGGGAGCCTGATGCAGGGCTCAATCCCAGGACCCAGGGATCATGACCTGAGCCGAAGGCAGACGCTTAATGACTGAGCCACCCAGGCGCCCCAAACCTAAAGTCTTATAT
>NW_027786237.1:0-288 GCF_054177405.1 Leptonychotes weddellii | reverse complement strand
TTTTAACAGTGGATATAAAACAGATTTCAACCTAAATTATATACTACTCTGAGCAGTGCTATAACATAATCACAGGGTATCCCTCTTAAATTATTATAGGATCTGTTTAAATAATCAGATCCTAATCAGAGTTCTTTTGACTTTACACAGTATCACTTAAAACTCATGTCTCTAACTGGGGAGGGTACGTGCTCTGTTAAGCGCTGTGAATTGTGCAGGACTGTTGAATCTCAGATCTGTACCTCTGAGACAAATAATGCAAGATATGTTAAGAAAAAAAGAAGAAGA
>NW_027786236.1:0-288 GCF_054177405.1 Leptonychotes weddellii | reverse complement strand
ATTATGCACAAACAATGAATCATGGAACACTACATCAAAAACTAATGATGTAATGTATGGTGATTAACATAACAATAAAAAAATTTTTAAAAAAAGAGGCAGGCTCAGCATGGCTCAGAGATTTCAGGTGACTGGGACCCACAGGAGAAAGAGGCACAAGGAGAGCGAAGGGTTACTCACCCCCCCTCCCTAACGCTGAACGTTCTACATTCTGAATTAGCACATGTGCTAATTAAAACCATCTTTCCAAAGAATTTATTATAGGATATTCCAAGCTAATTATAAATT
>NW_027786235.1:0-288 GCF_054177405.1 Leptonychotes weddellii | reverse complement strand
GGCCAACCCATCCTCCCACCCCCCTCCCCTCTAGAACCCTCAGTTTGTTTTTCAGAGTCCATCGTCTCTCATGGTTCGTCCACCCCTCCGATTTCCCCCGCTTCATTCCTCCCCTCCCGCTACCTTCTTCTTCTTCTTTTTTTTTCTTAACATATCTTGCATTATTTGTCTCAGAGGTACAGATCTGAGATTCAACAGTTATAATGTAGTTTTAATAATGGCTGTGCTTAGTACCTGGCTCACAGAGTTCTGGAGGTGTGAGTCTGCAAGCTGGTACTCTGGGGTTTG
>NW_027786234.1:0-288 GCF_054177405.1 Leptonychotes weddellii | reverse complement strand
AGCAAGGGGAAGAGCAGGGAAGATGTCCCAGAAGTGATGCCACTTGAATGAGCCTGAGGAACAGCAGTTGGATGTGGCCGGGATTTAGCACCAACTGAAGGGGAGGGGTGGGTACAGAAACGGGGCAGAAAATCTAGGCTTTGAGTAACAACATACTTACATATAAAACATTTACATATAAGTTTTGTATTTTTTTTTTTTAAAGATCTTATGTATTTATTTGACAGAGAGAGACACAGTGAGACAGGGAACACAAGCAGGGGGAGTGGGAGAGGGAGAAGCAGGCTT
>NW_027786233.1:0-288 GCF_054177405.1 Leptonychotes weddellii | reverse complement strand
GGGAACGCAGGGGGCTGGGCCGCGTGATGAGGAAGAGTGCTCCCCACCTGTGCACCAGGTGGTTGACTCAGCCCTGTGGCCCCCCCCCCGTGGGCCTGGCACACGCCCCTCCTGAGGCCCGCATGACTCCTCTGGGCCGCACCCCCCACACTCTGCCCTGACAGTGCTTTGTCGCCCCGGCCTCAGCAGATTCTCCGCAACAATAAGCATGCATAGGGCAGCGGGCAGTCTGTACCTGTGCTTTGCCCGGCCCTGGTTAGAACCCCGTGCCCGGCCCTCGACGCAATG
>NW_027786232.1:0-288 GCF_054177405.1 Leptonychotes weddellii | reverse complement strand
TTTTTTACTTTTTTATTAGAACTGCTATGAGCATTTTTGTATGTACTTCTATTAAATATTTAAACACTCTTCAGTAGGTTGTCTGTTAAGGACAGGAATTACTGAGTTAAAGAGAATGCATATATTCCTTGTTAGTGTTTACTACCAAATAATCTTTCAAGGTGATTATACCAATTTTTATGCTCACACTGGCAATATATGAGGGTTCTGGTAGGTCCACATACTGACAGACACTTGGCATTTTCATTTTTATCTTCCTTTTCTGGCCCTTAAGTGTTTTCCCAACTT
>NW_027786231.1:0-3393 GCF_054177405.1 Leptonychotes weddellii | reverse complement strand
GATGTGGTCCATATATACAATGGAATATTACTCAGCCATCAGAAAGGATGAATACCCAACTTTTACATCAACATGGATGGGACTGGAGGAGATTGTGCTAAGTGAAATAAGTCAAGCAGAGAAAGTCAATTATCATATGGTTTCACTCATTTGTGGAACATAAGGAATAACATGGAGGACATTAGGAGAAGGAAGGGAAAAATGGGGGCGGAATTGGAGGGAGAGATGAACCATGAGAGACTACGGACTCTGAGAAACAAACAGGGTTTTGGGGGGGAGGGGGGATTGGTTAGCCCGGTGATGGGTATTAAGGAGGGCACGTACTGCATGGAGCACTGGTTGTTATACGAAAACAATGGATCGTGGATTACCACATCAAAAACTAATGATGTATTGTATGGTGACTAACATAACATAATAAAATTAAAAAAAAAATAAATGGGCAAAGAGAGGTTAAGTGACTTTTAGGCATACACAGCAAAAAAAACAGAGCCAGGATGTGAACTCAAGCATTTGGGCTCCAGAGTCTGTGCCCTTCACCATCAACCAGAACTATCATTTAAAATTTCTCCAAAGCCCATCTGTTTTCAGCTATATCTCCTTCTTTATTATAAATTGTCTATTCTTCTTTTATCCTTGATTCAACTTCCTAAAGGTTTATCTATTTTGTTGCTCTTTTCAAAGAACCAGACTTTGGTTTTATTGAGCAGCTGTTCTGCTTTTGTTTTCTATTTTATTAATTTCTCCTTTTATCTTTATTAAATCCTTTCCTCCTCTTTCTTTGGCATTATTTCGTTGCTCTTTTTCTGTCAACAGTGTAAACTATGGAACACTGATAAATGAGACATAAAAGGATTATTAAAAGTATGGGCACAATTTTAGTCTAGGTGAGAGGGTTACAAATTTAAGCATCTCCAAGTATTTCTTAGAAATGAAGCTCCTAAAATTTAAATGATGTTACAATTTAAACACATAGTATATTAAACTTGATATAAAATTGTTGTTGAGAAGCTGGTTGCTGAAAATGGGAGTAGTAAAAAAATTATAAGAGAACAAGTCTAAATTAGAATTTAGTAAAATTACCTATTACAAACATCAATATGAATTCACCTTTTAGAAGAGGATTTTTTTTTTCTCAATCATAAAGGAAATCTAGGAGGAGTGTCTTTCCCTAGTCTTCATGTGGGATAATCATAGACACACACTGGGACCTGGTGTTGAGCGTTAACACTGATACTCAGCCAAGGTTCCCTGGGAAGTAATTGATTCCATACTTTAGCATGGAGAAAATCAATGTAGGCCCAGACATCAAGAATATATGGTACAGATGACCTGAAATGACAAAAGGGCCAGCTTACACCCTCCGTTTATTCCCATCCCTTACCCAAAATCACAGCGCAGACAATAAGTGTGGTTAACTGATACAAATTAGGTTTGTGGGAACCGTGAAAGTTTAGGATGTTTAAGAGAGTAGATTATATGAGGTGTGCTATGCATTATTTTCCAATAAAGTTTACAGAAAATAATGTCTTTCAAACAACAAAAGTATATAATTACCGCACTTAAAATGTGTTCAATAGCTCATTTGAAAATCTAATGCATTCTAGGTTTTACCACAGGAGATGGTATAATGGTTACTGTGATGGTTAATTTTATCTGTCAACTTGAGTGGGCTAAGGGATACCCAGATAGATGGTAGAACATTATTTCTGGGCATGCCTGTGAAGTTGTTTCTGGAAGAGATTAACATTTGAGTGAAGAAGATTCATCCTCACCACTGTGGGTGGGTGGCATCATCCAATCCTGAAGATCCCAGAGGGGGGAAAAGGGGGTGAATTCCCTCTCTTGAGCTGGGATGTCCATTTTTTCCTGACCTTGGACATCAGAACTTTGGACCCCAGGAAATACAACAGCAGTCCTGTGGTTGTCAAGCCTTCAGACTCTGACTGAATTACACCACCAGTTTTCTTGGTTCTCCAGCCTACAGACAGCATGGCTTCTCAGTTTCCATAACTGTGTGAACCAAATTCTATAATAAATCTCCTCTTATGTATATCTATATACATATCCTATTGGTTCTGTTTCTCTGGAGAACCCTAATTAATACAGTGACATAATGGGTTAGATCTCAGGGCTGAAATATTTTCACCTTGGAACTTCTAAAACTGGAAGACTTGGAAAGTTTCAAGGGTTGGAAAATGTGGATGGTCTCAAAGATCCCCAAATGGAAATGAGAAGACTTGAATGCCCAGAAAAGACAACTAAAATTCAAAGATCTAAGAAGTGCCTTCTAGGGCGCCTGGGTGGCTCAATTGGTTGGGCGACTGCCTTCGGCTCAGGTCATGATCCTGGAGTCCTGGGATCGAGTCCCGCATCAGGCTCCCTGTTTGGCGGGGAGTCTGCTTCTCCCTCTGACCCTCCTCCCTCTCATGCTCTCTGTCTCTCATTCTCTCTCTCTCTCAAATGAATAAATAAAATCTTTAAAAAAAAAAAAAAAAGAAGTGCCTTCTAATTTCAGGAAAAGATCATTTCAGAGAAAAAGACAATACCTTGGAAACAAGGAAACGTAAGTGACTGGAGAAGTCCCAGAGGAGACATGACCATTACAAACCCTCTTTGATATGGCAGGCATCTCTCTACTTAAAAATGGGGTCCAGCTTAACATGTGAAGCTCAAATTTCAGAAAATCAAGATTTGGCCTGCCCCCACATTTTTAAGTCATAACCCAAATCCACAACCTCAGCTTGTGATATGATAAGTCTGTTCCTCCTGTTTAGTTAAATAAATGGGAATAATTTAGTAGAAATGATTAGATGCCATATGAGATTAAATTCAAGAATAGCATGACTTTTAATAATCATTGTAGTTCTTGGTATATACTTTGATTTTAGGTGTTTGGAAGACCTACAATAATTTGATTTTCTGAATTTATCAGTTTGAATTTTTAAACTTAAAGGAATTAAGTGCCTCTTAGAGATGTAAGTTTGCTTTGCTAAAGGACTGAAGTGCTTGAATGAATCAGTTGTATTAATTGTAATTGTAATTTGAAATATTTGAGGATAGTTAGTTAAGCTTATAAATATCATGAGCTATATAGGGAAATACTTACCAAATTTAAATTTTAATTAATCAAAAATTGAGTAAGTGGGTGCTTTAAGTGGATTTATAAACAAAATATAATCTCTGTGTTCAAATGTTTAAGGAAAAAAGAACTATACTATACTTTAAGACATTCATCTTTAAAAAATTGGGTTTTGATTAAAACTCAGCTATGAGCAATATTAATACTTTTAATTAAGCAAAAATTCCCCTCTTTACTTTTAAATTTTACAATGCTCAGCTTTTTGAATTGAATCCTTAGTTTACTTATTTTCAGTTTTGTTTTTGTTTTTT
>NW_027786230.1:0-13782 GCF_054177405.1 Leptonychotes weddellii | reverse complement strand
AAACAAACAAACAAACAAAAAACAACAAAAAAAACTGTTTATGTTCACATTGCATAACATGTCCGTATAGACCATATAGGAATCTAGATCTAGAGATATAGATATGTGGACTCAAACCTGAATATTGTAGCCAACATGGAGGGCCCAAAGGAGACAAGATACATAGTACCAAGTGTGCATCCCAAAAAGGTTTATTGTGTTATGCATGTGTCCTACATTTTACTTTCCTTTTATGAAAACACACACAAAAAAGACCCAATAGGCACACTTTCCAAAGTATGAAAATTGCAGGTGTACAACATGTGGTTGAGAATACAGTTCAAGGAATTGGTTGTACCCTACTTCCTTCCCTGAAGGTAGAACAGCTGGGAGTATCATCTTCATGCACTAAGAACTATCATTTAAAGTAATAGCAGTCTCAGACTGTACAAGTTCACAGCGGGCTTAACTAGCCAAGCAGATGTAATGGCTCAGAAATGAACAATGTAAAAATAAGTCAAAACAACAAACACATGGGTATTTGAAGACTAGTATTTGAAGACTATAGTCAATTATATACCAAGATCTGGCAAAACAAGATGAAAAATGATTTATTTTTGCATGTTTTATTCTCTCATCTCTTAAGAATGAAGCATTAAAAATAAAAACAAAAAACAAGAGCTTTGGAACCATATGAGGGTTCAAGTGCTCTTACTTTAATCCTTACTAGCTTTGACCTTGACCCAGTTTTATGAGTCTCAGTTCTTCCATCTGTCAAATGGAGATGTTGCCTTCCTCAGGTAGTTTTAGTGGGAAGAAATTGGATTAATATATAAAGCCTCTTTATTGCGGACTTTGAATTGAATGTCCATCCTTGCTTCTCTTTATGCAATCCGGGGCTTTCTCAGAGTGGAGGTGCATTTACTTCACTGTGTTTGAGTTCAAGCTTGTTTACTGATGTTCTTTTGAAGTCCTACGTAGTGTCCTAGCTACTGTTGATACCAAAAAGAACAGAATACAGATTCTTCCTTTGAGGAGTTCAAAACATAATGAAGGTATAGAAAATAAGTCATCTTAATCCACTGTGTTATGTGCCCTAGTAGAAATATATACAAAATACTAAAGGAACTCAGATAATGGGGTAATTGATTCTGCCAGGGAAATACAAGGGAAGAGAGGAGGCCAGAGAGAGGAAGTAATATTTGAGCTGTACCTTGAAGAATAGATAAGATTCTTTATTTAAAAAGGAAAAAGAGAGAGAGAGTACTGCAAGTAGAAGGACTGTCTTAAGAATTATGTTTCAATTACCTTTATATGCAGCGATCCAAGTAACCGGGCAAACAGTTGTTATGGCCTTTTTTAAGTTTGCCTCCACTAACTATACCCTGAATCATTTTATAGAGAAAGCCAATGCTTGATTTTCATAACTGCTATTTGGGTAACTTTATTGATCTTATTTGGATTGTATGGGAGGGTATACCAGTTCAGAAGCCCAACCTCAAACAAGTTTAACCATCTAGAATGAGCCACAGAACAAAAAATAGTGGGGGGAAAGAAAAAACTTACAGAAAGCCTCTGCAAGGGAAAGAACTATCACAGATTTCATAGGCTTAATTTTATTTTTTTTAATTTTATTATTTTTTTAAAACATAATTTTTTTTTAAGATTTTATTTATTTATTTGAGAGAGAGCAAGCATAAGAGGGGGTAGGGTCAGAGGGAGAAGCAGACTTCCCGCTGAGCAGGGAGCCCGATGTGGGACTCGATCCCGGGACTCTGGGATCATGACCTGAGCCGAAGGCAGTTGCTTAACCAACTGAGCCACCCAGGCGCCCCATAGGCTTAATTTTAAATTTATTTTTAATTCCAGAAGATATGCTATCAAATTACCAATATGTAAGAATTTAGAGTAAGAGACAAAACTTGAGATTTTTGGCTGAGTATGGCACACACATTTTAACCCATGCTTCCTCTTAAAACCCCAATAAATGGACAATAATGTGATTTTTTTTTAAGTTGTGAATCCATAGTGGCAAGGAAAGCAATAGAGAAGATGACAATATAGCAGATGGATGAGAGCTAAAATCAGCAGACTGAAGGATGTTGAATCCTAGGGTGGTTAAGGGATGAAGCTCAGCAGCAAAACAGGGTGGACACGTGGAAACTTGAGGCATCTTTGACACAGGGAGAGCGAGCAGGACTGAAAAGCAGAAGGATTATGATTAGAAAGGGTGTTTAAGAAATCAACCCCCCCCCCCCCCATCCCAGGCCTCCTCCTTCAGCCTACATGGTCAGGTACCCATTGCTCCCTTCCCCTGAATAAAGACAGGTGGATTTTCTGGAGAGGTGGAATCAGTGAGAGTCTGAGTTTAGGACACAAGGCATGGAAATTTCAGAGGTGGAAGGTATGAATGTGTATGTGGGAGAAGGATCAGAGGACTGCTGATTTTTTTTTTTTTTTAAGATTTATTTATTTAGATAGAGGGAGTGAGCAGGAGGGAGGGGCAGAGGGAGAGGGAGAGAGGGAATCTCAAGCAGACTCCTGGCTGAGCGTGGAGCCCAGACGTAGGGCTCGATCTCACGACCTTGAGATCATGACCAAGCCAAAATCAAGAGTCTAATGCTTAACGGACTGAGCCACGCAGGAGCCCCCTGCTGAATTTTTTTTTTAAAGCCTTGTAGAATTGTTTAACAACATAAATAACTTTGTGAAGAAACACTTAAAAAGGAATATCTCTCTCTTCACTGGAGGACTTGATGATTAAGAGATTCTCTTAGGCCCCAAATAAAAATCATTTTATTTGGGGTACATATGAATATTATGCACCCAAATATTTTTATTCAGGTATTACTTCAGTAGTCTGGAGAGATGGGAAGGATGTGTAGGATAAAAAGAAGATGTATGAAGAAAAAGTTTTTTCTCTTTACCATTTTATTGACTAGATTTTTCTTCAATAAACTATCAAAATAATGAAAATTTAATTTATTAGAAAAACCATCCTGATTCCAAATGTCAGAAGTGCTAGAATAGAACTAGCAATTTAAAAAGTTTCAGCTTATCTCTGGCTCATCCTCCTGCAAAGAACTCAGTGATTTATGCTCAGTTTTTTGTCAAATGTAAATAAGATTTGCATCTTATTCAGTCAAACACATAACAACATTGATTTAGCGCCCCACAGTGAGCTGAGCAGGGAGCGAAATCCTTCTCAGCAAACGATGACATCTTATCTCAGTGCCTCTGAGGCCTCATGGAAAGCATTCTTTTATTACCGAAGTTTTCCTTAGTCCCAAGATGAACTTGACATATTGAGCATATGACTAAAAATAACCTGATATTTTTGTTAATCCAAAATTTTTACTTCCAAGTGAGTATTGGTCTTTCCAAAGTATTCACCCTGGAAAATTAGATGCTAAATAGTACTTCTTCTTCCTTTGAATTTGCTTCGGAACTGGAAGCAAGGTGTTCATTCCTGTCCTGAGACTAGACCAAGATCGTTTGGCATCAGTAAGTTGCTGGCAGCTGCCTTGTGGTGAGCATCGTAGCATAATGTATAAACTTGTCCACTCACTATGTTGTTACCCCTGAAACTGATGTGACTGATGGACAATTCTAGCAGCTGCAGACGTTTTTCTCTGGGAGACTGTTTCCAAAGAGATTATGCACTGGACGTAGAGATGTTAATAGATCAGATAGCTCATGGCTGAACACTCCCACCACTTACACCGTCCTGGTCAGATATATTTTGATTTAATGCTTTTATTCTTTCTTGGTGTGTGGAGCTGCATCCATGGCAGCTTCATTTATCTTAATTTGTCAACTCCTACGAGGTCATTATTCTGTGAACTTAGTATAGTATCATAATCAGTTAGGTAATTGAGATACCTTTTTGTTGTTGTAGATGATGAATTTAATAGTGGAGATAATGCCTGCGCACTCGGGGCCTGCTGGAGTGTGCACAGAGCGTAAAGCAAATGCAACACAGCACATGCTGAGACTGTGGACAAGAGCATAGTTAGTCCTGAGCGTTACAGCAGTGGTGAGCGTGTAAGAAGGCAGGTGAGTTGAAGAAGGATTCATAAATTATGGGATGTAGGCCTTTCAGATCCTTTAGTCAAATTCCCTCATTTCATAGAGGAGTAATGAAGGCCCAGGGAGGTCCATTTCCTAATACAAATGGAAGAGCAGGACTCCGGTTCAGGATTCACGGCTTAATGGTTGCAGCCTTCCTCCCTTTTCCGGGCTTCAAGCTACCTTTGATGTATATAGTTTGCCTTCAGTCCTTTCTAGCCTAAAATCTCATTCCTCTTGTTTTTTCCCTGTCTTTGCCAAGACTCTGTGCTAAAAATTTCCCCTCACATTTCTTTCCTCTCAAGTTGAAGTTCTTTTATATAAGAGGGGAAGGTTCTGAAAGCCTCTGATCTAAGCTGGCATAAAATTGCTGTGGGTGAGGTGAAAAAGCTAAGAGGAATTTGCCTTCAAACTTTTAACAGCTGAAACTGCTGTCAGTGAAATTTCTAGCAATTCGTTTTCTTTCTTTTCTTTTCTTTCTTTCTTTTTTGAAAAGTCTCCTTAGACCACTGATAAATAGGACTGTGTTAAGGTAAGTAATCAGCTCCTTTCTCTTGTCCTATCAAGAGATTCCTTATACTCCTTGGAACATGGCTCTTTACTGTCTGATTAGAGTAACACATGGAGAAGACAACTGGACAAAGCTGAACAAACAATTAATTCCCCTTCTGGACCTGCACCGAGGCTTGGAAGAAAAGGAAAGGTCCAGAAGGCAAGAAGAGGGCAACAAGAAAGAGGAGATGGAGTAGTGAAAGGCAGAAAGTTTGTAGGAATTTTGAGATACGGGTTAGAAGAGTGTTAATAGCTGCTTCTTGGAGCAGTAATTCCGAAAGTGGCAGATGTGGGCAAAGGAGATTTTGAAAAGTTTTTTGTGTGTCATTAGATACAGTTAATTCCTTTTTTGCCTGTCCAAAGACTAAAGTATAGGCTTACTGCTTTTCATGTCTCTGTGGAATTGGATGTTGTTTGATTGAGTGCATACTATGCCAAGGTGGGCCTCAAAGTTGGAGAAAGACCTCCCAGTTTCATTTGGAAACTACAGCTATCTATTTTGATGCCCTCCTCTTTCCCACAGTGCCGAGCCCAATTTTTCACGATCTGCATTCATCGGACAAATGGCTGTATGGCAAGAACCAATAGAATGAGATGGGATATAAATTTAATTGAGGCTTATAAACAGCTGAGAAGAGGAAATGGTGACCTACATCCTAAGTGTTTTTACTCTTCTCTGGTTTTGAAATATTATAAAGATTAACTATAGCAAATGAAATCTATTGACTTACTGGCCGGTTAACAAATCTAGTCCCTGACCTATGAGATTAAATTTTCCAATAGCACTTTCAAGACACTGTCATTACTATCTTATACCATAATATGGGTGAAGACAGGTCCTTAATGCACTTATTATACAACTTTAGTAAGTATCTGAGGCGGCATTGGAGATATATAAAGGACACTTTTCACTCTTCTTGGCACCCCTTTTCCCACCATGACTCAAACCCTCCATTATCTCCTGGTCTGGAGTGTGACACTAGTTAGATGACTGTTTGTTTCATTGCAGACTCTTTTTTCAATCACAATAAAAACAGAAGTGGCAGGATATTAGAGACAAAATGGATCATGCTAAAAAAATTAGTTTAACTTCTCATTTATCAATGTAATTGAAAGTTACTAGCAGGGTGTGTGGTGCCAGTGTTTCTATCAGGGAATGAGTAATCTATTTATGCAGCATAATTCTTCCTTCTGAGCTTCTAATGAGGATTGCTTAATTCAGGTTTTAATCATACCTGACAAATCATCGTTGAAGTTGGCATTGGGCTTGTGCTGTTTCCCTGCTAGGTTGACATACCTTAGCTTCGTCTCCCTCTCTGCATGTTCCTATTAGGCTTCACTTACTATAACAACAAAAAAAGAGTACTGGTTTCCCTCAACACCAAAATGCCAAAAGTTTCTGGTCCTTTTTTTTGTTTTTTGAATACTCAATGCCATTAGTAGCAGCTGTTTTTATTTATTATTTTTTAATATTGGAAATATTTTTTATTGACATATAATTGTCATATTATATGAGTTTCAGGTGTACAACATAGTGATTTGACCTTCATATACATTATAAAATGATCACGTTGTCTGTATTCCATGTGCTGTACATCCTGATGGTTTATTTTATAACTGGAAGTTTGTACCTTTTGATCCCCTTCACCCATTTTACCTTCCCCACAAACCTCCTCTCCCCGGCAGCCATCAGTCTGTTCTCTGTATCTATGAGTCTGGTTTTGTTTTACTGTGTTTATTCATTTGTTTTGTTTTTTAGATTCTACATGTAAGTGAAATTATATGGTAGTTAGTTGTCTTTCTGTGTCTGACATATCACTTAACATTATACCCACTAGGTCCATCATATTGTTGCAGATGTTAGAATTTCATTCTTTTTCATGGCTGAGTAATAATTCCATTATATATATTTATACCACATCTTTTTTTATCTATTCATCTATCAATGCCTGGGGTGGAGTCATGTTGCTGCCTCTCCTACCTGTCTTGGTATGGTTTTTTTATCTTTTTTTGTGGAGCAGGTGTTCAGGTAGTCCTCAGGTTCTTTTTAGAAGGAATTGTTCCATATGTAGCTGTATATTTGTTATGTCTGTTGGAAGAGGTGAATTCAGGATCTTCCTAAAACCTTCATTTTGACCTGCCTTCTGATATTGGAAATTTTGAAGAAGAAATAAGCCATTATTTATTTTTTTTACAAACAAATTTATCCTGTTTTACAAAGTATATGTGCTCCTTGAGCAGGTTTATGTTCCAGATCTTGCTCTTATTCAGTAATACACTCCACTCAGACCAGATCCATCTGCTGATGAGTAGTGGGGGAGGATGCACCAGGTCAGATGCAAGTAGGAGCCCCAGAGCCTACAAGCTGACATCTCATTTGAAAAACAAAACCAGTCTTTTGCCATGAGAGAGAGTACACAATAATGGGAGATTCATAACACAAAGAGAAATGGTGGTTTAATGTATGAATTGTAATATTGCAATAATGAATGTCAGGACCTGTAATCTTCATCCACTGATATGTGATATGAGAAAGATTTTAATCAGTTAGCTCCTTGCCCCAGAATGGGATTATGAACTCTAAAAAGAGCAAAGTATATTTTCACTTCAGTTTCTCTCTAAAGACAACTTTATGATTCCATGCAGCTCTTCAGTATCCAAATCCCTTTAACACATATTATTTAACTTTTTCTTCACAATAACCTTTTGAAGTAGATAATACACATAACAACATCCCATTTTATAGCTAAACAAACAGATTCAGAGAGGGTAATTTATTTGTCCAAGGCCACATAGTTGGAAGTAATGGAATGTGACCTCAAGCTCAGATATGTCAGCTCCAACACTTGTGTCCTTTCCACTGCTGCATGGCATCCTCTTCACATTAGGGGAGACCAGCCTCTTGACAGAATTCATGCTGTCCCTAATATGATCTTCACCATGGTCTGAGAAATAAGACTGTTTATTTAGGCCATCTGTAATTTTTTGGAAGGTTGTGTAAACAAGAAGCCCTAAGGCTTTATTTGTAATTTTAAAGCCATTTGCTGTTTATCAAGCCCATCTTTCATTATAGACTGTATCAAGTGCAGACACTTTTGACTTAGGGGATCCTAAGTCCTAACCGTGGGTACCGGACACATTGCTCTAAAATTAGATGTTGATTCTAAGTATTATGGCAAATCCCCAGTCTCATTCTTTTGCTGTAGCTCACAGAAATAGTTAGCTGGGCTGAACCTAAGAGAGACACAGAATAACAGTTATTTAATGCAAAATAAACTGAGGACCAGTGAGCTAGAGCGTTTTCTCTAAGGACAGTAATTAGTAACTACCAGAGTCTTTCTTTAGATCATCTGAGTCAATAATCATTCCTCTGTGAAGGCATTTAAATTATTTACCAAAGTTTTACTCTAGGCATTACTGAGGGTGGTTTGGAGCCAGAAGCTCTTCTGGATGGACTTGCTCCCTAAGCATTGGAGGTTGAAAATTGGAGCTAGTTGGGAATTAAGCCAGGTTACAGCCTCATCTTCGGCATCTGGCATGGCCTTACCTATTAAATAGTATCACCTGGAAAAACTTTGTTTTGTTTCATTTAGGAAAAGTTTCCTTCATTTTTATCAAAGTGATAGGTTGGGTCTTGAAAACTTGGCTCCCAGCCTAGCATTGCTGGACACAGGAGAAAATTCACAGGCCATGATATGCAGGTGAATAGCATATGCAGGAGGTAGGCTAGGCAAACCAAAGGCGGACAGTCTCAAAGTTTGGAGCAAAAGCCCCAGGGGTAAGCTGACTTTTCCTGATAATATCCTTCATATCCATGAGCTGGGGAGAAGGCTGAAACAGGGAGGAGATTGTGAAGTGTTGAAATCAGAAGGGATTTAAAACTGCACATTTTTAAGAATTAAGAGAGTAGGCTGATCACATGATCTTATCTACCTTATCTGTTCCAAACCCAGTGAAATTATAGACTGATCTTTTAACCAGTAAATGTTTTGGAAAAGAACCCATTCTGAAGAATTTCTGGAGGAGTAAAAGCAGATGGGATCTGATTGGCAGAAAAAACAGAGTAGGAAGAAATTCGCTCCATACAGGCACAGAGTTGCCAGAAAGGAAATTTTGGAGAAACTTCAAGCTTAGAGTTAGTGTACAGATCAAAAATGGGCAATGATGCTATCATTAGGTTAATTTCTTAGCGTGTACCTGATGTAACGTCTGTCCCCTCAATTCTCCATGCCTCCCTTATATGGAGCTTCTGGCTTTAGAATATGCTCTAGGATGAGGTGTTGAGAATGCCTCACCAGTTAATAGGTTTCATGTAGACATAGTTCTTATATTAGAGGATGAACAGAGAAGCAGGGTACACCCTGAGGTGACGACCTTTACAATAGACAAGTAAGGGAAAAAAAAGGCAACTCCCTTTAGAAGTAAAATGCAGCAGTTTTTTTTTACTTCTTTAGAACTTTCCTTACTTTGGTAAACTTAGGAGTCGTTAGCTTGCCTGTTTCCATCCAACCATGCACATAAGGGGAGTTTATCAAGAGCCTCAACCCACCCATTTATAAAGAACTTATAATTAGACCCTTCTACCCACCCTCCCCCCCACCATGGAATACAGGAAAAGAAATGTCAGAACCACAGAACTCAAGTTGAGTCCTTACATTAATGAATCTAGATCTTCGCTTATATATAGGAATAGAAAATGATAATCCATCAAACACTTGAGATAAATTTAACAGTACAGACAGGAGGAGGACCATATGAATAAATAGGACCAACTCAAGTAAAAACAGAGATAATTTGGGAAATAGATTATAACTTCACATAAACTTATTTTTTTAGTAATTGCAGAAATTAGGGATACTTCTAAATTCATAAACAAGACCAAGAAACTATGAAAAACAAGCAATGAGAAACCAAAAGCAATTTCTATTAATCAAACAAATAATAGTATATGCAACAAAAACAATTAAGAAAAAGGCTAAAATTTTGGATAGCTATTGCTGAAGAACAAGTTATTGATCTGAAAGTTAAATTTGAAATGTAAAGCAAGACCAGAAAGAAGGCAGTAAATAATAATTTACTAAAACGATAAATGATCTCTTAACAGACTTATCTAGTCAAACTGTAATTAAGTGTGAAGGTGAATATTCATTTTTGCAAAGGCAAGACTTCATTACTCACATATGCTCTATGGAATAAAAAGGTAATTTGGAGACATGGTCCTACAACATGAAAAAGGAATGGAAGGAAGAAGGTGTGCATTACAAAGGAAAAAAAACCCAAAACAATAGAGATTAAGTATCATCCGTAAAAAGTGAAAGACGGTAGAAATAAAATGAAAAGAACTCTTCTACTAAATATTATTATCTCAAAGATTTAAGTGTCAAAGTTTTAATAATACAGTATTGTATTTACTTCTCTGCATGTAAAAATGCAACAATAAATACAAGCACTTCACTATCAAAATGATAGTGATAAAACTATGATAAAATTATGGTATTAATGACAGAAACAAATTGTTATTAAAAATAAAATATAATCTACTTACATTCTTTTTGCAGAAGATACACCCAAACAAAATGGAAGATTTATATAAATACAGGGGGTTGGAACAAAAATATATCTAGTCCACAGTAACAGAAATAAAACTAATATCAATATTTAAAATATAGATTTCAGTTCTAATATATTACATGAGAAAGAAATATTTTATATTGAGAAAAATAATGAATCAGTAAGTTTTTAATCTTTATTAGCCTTTATGTTCTTGTCATCATTATATCAAGGGATGTAAAGCAAAATCTAGTCAGAGAAATAAACAAATCCATGACCTAAATGGGAGACTGTAATATCATTGTCTTAGAAACTTAGGCATGAGGGGAATAATAAGGTAATAGTTTGTAGAAACAGTTTGAAAAACATAATTCTTGCATTCTTTATAATAGGCATGTTATGTATAACTTTGTACTGATAAACAGAAGGTACACATTCTTTTTAAATACCCAAGAAACATTTATAAAAATTGAGCATGTTATTATGCTACAAAGCTAATCTCTACTAATTCTACGTAGGATAAATTATATAAAATGAATTTTCTAACATAAGCCATAAAAATAGAAATTAAGCAGAAGACTATATTCAAAATAAAGGCATTATTTCATATTCAAAATAAATTTTGGAAGTTTCTTGAAAATTATTTAAAGTGCATTTATCTAAATGGATTAAAGAGAATGCTGAAATATATTGTTACAAACTTTTCAGAAAATAACAAGGATAGAATCACATGTAAAAACCTAGCTAACACAGGGTGCCTGAATGGCTCAGTCGGTTAAGTGTCTGCCTTCAGCTCAGGTCATGATCCCAGGGTCCTGGCATTGAGCCCCAGGGTAGGTCGGGCTCCCTGCTCAGCGGGGAGCCTGCTTCTCTCTCTCTCTCTGTCCCCCACCACCCCCCACCTCAGCTTGTGCTCTTTCTCTAACAAATAAGTAAAATCTTAAAAAAAGGGAGATCAGTCAGGTAGAAAATGAAAGCATGAATAAATAACATTAGGTATAAGAAATATGGTACAAATACAGTAGATTTAAAACTTAGAATACTGTTTGTAACTTTTGCCAGAAAATTTGGAGATTGAGTCATGAAATAAAAAATACAGATGTTTTATAAAATATTATATCCTAAATTCAAGGAGAGGCAGAATACCCAAGCAAAAAAGAAAACTGAAAAGTCATAAAAAATCTCAACTTTAAAAAGGCATCATGCCCAAGGATTTTACAGTATTTTTATCAGATCTTGAAATATATTATTTAAAATGCTTCTGAGCATTAAATAAATAGAAAACTTCTATATTATTCTGGATGATGCAGTAACAAATACTCCAGCAACATCAGTGGTTTCACATAGAAAAGTTTACTTGACAATTAAATCTGATGAGGGCATATGTGGGACTTTCAGGCAGTCCTTCTTCAGTGTCAGATTAGTTGTCAGGGCTGCTCATATTTTGTGCCTCAAGTATTTTAATTCCCTGCTTCCGTGTTCACTGAAACGTAGGGGAAGGGAAAACATGGTGAACTGGAGGGGAGAAAATGCCTTTCAATGCGTTATTCTGAGACTAGTTCATGTCTAAACCCAAACTGTATAGTTCACATATGCAAAAAACAATAAGATGCAATAAACTGGAAGAAAGAAAAATTTAGACCAATCTCCCTTTTTTAACAGAGATGCAACTTCTCTAAGCAAAATTTTGACTGATCAAATTCAATCCTGTAACAGAATTTATCACAGGAATGGGACAGTTTTTTAGACTCAACTAATTATATATTGGGATAAATAAGATAAGCAGGGTGACACAGATTCAAATGGAGAAAAATGTGTTTTCCTATACAGTAGAAATTAAAAGTATATTGGGAAAAAAGTCACACGCACACACACACACACACACACGCACACACACACCTCTGAATGGAAAAGCTATGAAACTTTAAGACTTTACAGTAAGATTAAATGAGTTCTTAATAAATGGTGAGATGGTCCATGTTTCTGAATCTGAAGACTTTGTTTTGTTAAAATATCCATATATTGTATCTATAAAACATTTGCACTTTACATTAGAATTCTAATGGATTTTATAATGGATTTAATAGAAAGTGACAAACTTATTCGAAGCTGATCTGGAAGAGTGAATATACAGGAAGAGACAGCAACTTTTGAGGAAAAAATGAGGGGGGGACTTTTGATGCTGGATGTTAAAGCCAAAATTAATTAAAACACAATGCTGATAGGGCTTGAATAAACATGTAATTTAAGAAGTAGAGTATTAATTCCAGACCATACATGAATTTAAATAAAAAGGATGTATTACAGATCAGTGGAGAAAGTGTAGCCTATGCGGTTTATCTGATGATCCATTTGTTTAGCAATGTAGGTAAAGCTAGAGTCTCTTTGCTTACCATATAAAAAATAATTCTAGAGATATTAAACAATAAACACAATTATAAGAGTGATAGAAAAGTACCAAAGAACACTTTCATATATTTTTTAACAAGAAAGACCTTCTTAAAAAAGACATAAAACTCGAAAGCTATAGAGGAAAGGTTTTACAAATGTGACCATATAAAACTAGTGACCAAAAAAACCAAAAAAACCAAAAAAAAAAAACCCAAAACCCACCAAAAGCCCATTTCTAGTGTTAAAAAAAAAAAAAAATTCAGGGCATCTGGGTGGTTCAGTCGTTAAGTGTCTGCCTTTGGCTCAGGTCATGGTCCCAGGGTCCTGGGATCGAGCCCCACATTGGGCTCCCTGAGTGGCAGGAAGCCTGCGTCTCCCTCGCCCACTACCCCTGCTTGTGTTTCCTTTCTTGCTGCGTCTCTCTCTGTCAAATAAATAAAATCTTAAAAATAAAAAAAATCTATAAACAAAGTCAAAAGGCAATTGAAAAATCTAGGCCAAATTTCTGTAAACATTTAGCAAAGGATTAATAAGCATAATATATGAGAAACACCTTTAAATTAATGAGAAAGAAAACCAATAGAAAAATTGGAAAAGGATATGAACAGCAGTTTAGACAAGAAGAAATAGAATGGCCCAAAATATTTTTTTAACTTTTTTGAAATTTTATTTTATTATGTTAATCACCATACATTACATCATTAGTTTTTGATGTAGTGTTCCATGATTCATTATTTGCATATAACAGCCAGTGCTCCATTCAGTACATGCCTTCTGTAATACCCTTCACCAGGCTAACCCATCCCCCCACCCCCTCCCCTCTTGAACCCTCAGTCTGTTTCTCAGAGTCCATAGTCTCTCATGGTTCATCTCCCCCTCCAATTTCCCCCCCTTCATTTTTCCCTTCCTGCTATCTTCTTCTTCTTCTTTTTTTTTTTTTTTAACATATAATGTATTATTTGTTTCAGAGGTACAGGTCAGTGATTCAACAGTCGTACACAATTAACAGCACTCACCGTAGCACATACCCTCCCCAATGTCTATCACCCAGCCACCCTATCACTCCCAACCCCCACCACTCCAGCAACCCTCAGTTTGTTTCCTGAGATTAAGAATTCCTCATATCAGTGAGATCATATGATACATATTTCTCTGATTGACTTATTTTGCTCAGCCATAATACCCTTCAGTTCCATCCACATCATTGCAAATGGCAATATTTCATTCCTTTTCATGGCTGCA
>NW_027786229.1:1061-2000 GCF_054177405.1 Leptonychotes weddellii | reverse complement strand
GCTCGGCCCCGGATTATTAATTTACTTTACATGGGACTCCTCATAACATCATTACCATGAAGAGGAGACCCTCAATCAAACACCCAGGAGTGGCAAAAACAGAAGTCATACTCAGTGAAACCTGTTCCATTTAAGGAGATTCCTGCTGTTCTTGCTTACCTTGCCTCACTTTTGTGGCAGTCACAATATCACTCTAAATTTAAGAGGGTTTTTTTCCTATTTTTCCAAGTATCTTCCCTGTATTCACTGAGTTAACCCATTCTATTCCTACTTGCTATAACTAAAATATTTTCTTCTGATTAAATATATACTTGTTTTGGTAGTATTACCCAGTGAGGAGATGGGTTCATCACAGAAGACCACAGAGAGGCAGCTATTTTTATTTTATCATTACAAAATGTATGACAAATCCATGACAAAATTTGCATTTGAGGAAACTTCAGCATCTCTGGACATAATAGGTAGGTACTGATAAATGAACTGATGCTGGAAGCCAAGTAAGAAGCCTGGTGGCCATCTTCTAGATGTAAAATACAAAAGGATCTACTGAAGCTGGAACGATGGCATAGCAATAATAGGAAGGCATACGTACATAAATGTTATATGTGCTTACTGATGCACTGAATTTAAGGTAGTTGTACTAAAGACACAAAAACAACACTAGAAAACTAAGAATGGTCAGGGCATACAAAGCAATGGAGAAACAGGGAAGCTGGTTTGGGATGGACAGGAATTCAACATTCATCCATTCTTTCTAATATTTATTGAGAATTTACTCAATGCCAGCCACTATACTAGATCCTAGGGACATAGGATAGTTGCTAAGACAAAACTCGCCCCTTTTGAATGCAAGCTGGTGCAGCCACTCTGGAAAACAGTATGGAGGTTCCTCAAAAAGTTGAAAATAGAGCTACCATATGATCCAGCAATTGCACTACT
>NW_027786229.1:0-961 GCF_054177405.1 Leptonychotes weddellii | reverse complement strand
AAGTCAGAGAAAGACATGTATCATATGATCTCACTGAGATGAGGAATTCTTAACCTCAGGAAACAAACTGAGGGTCGCTGGAGTGGTGGGGAGTGGGAGGGATGGGGTGGCTGGGTGATAGACATTGGGGAGAGTATGTGCTATGGTGAGCACTGTGAATTGTGTAAGATTGTTGAATCACAGATCTGTACCTCCGAAACAAATAATACATCGTATGTTGAAAAAAAGAAGAAAGTAGGAAGGGCAAAATGAAGGGGGGGAAATCGGAGGGGGAGACGAACCATGAGAGACAATGGACTCTGAGAAACAAACTGAGGGTTCTAGAGGGGAGGGGTGTGGGGGGATGGGTTAGCCTGGTGATCGGTATTAAAGGGGGCATGTATTGAATGGAGCACTGGTTGTTATATGCAAACAATGAATCATGGAACACTACATCAAAAACTAATGATGTAATGTATGGTGATTATCATAATAAAATAATAAGTTAAAAAAACAGAAGTGATGTGAATGAAAAAGGGAATAAAACATAAGATATCACATACCCTTAAGGTTTTAAAAAAAACTTATTAAAGTTTATGCAAGATCCCTTTCAATATCTTAACCTTGTAATTTTGACTCTCAATATATATTTTTGGGCTCTAATTATATCTTCCATTTTTTCCCCTATTCCCCTCAGCCTCGGAACCCCTTACACCCTTCATCTAGCTAATTCCTATGCTTTTTTGTATATCATTTTAGGCCTCATTTTCTGAAAGAATCCTTTTTATACTATCCACATTAAATGCTTTTTTTCGGGCGCCTGGGTGGCTCAGTTGGTTAGGCGACTGCCTTCGGCTCAGGTCATGATCCTGGAGTCCCGGGATCGAGTCCCGCATTGGGCTCCCTGCTCGGCGGGGAGTCTGCTTCTCCCTCTGACCCTCCTCCCTCTCATGCTCTCTGTCTCTCATTCTCTCTCTCTCTC
>NW_027786228.1:0-288 GCF_054177405.1 Leptonychotes weddellii | reverse complement strand
GGGAGCCTGCTTCTCCCTCTCCCACTCCCCCTGCTTGTGTTCCCTCTCTCGCTGTGTCTCTCTCTGTCAAATAAATAAATAAAATCTTTAAAAAAAAGAACTTTCAAAACTCAATAAAAATGGTTAGGTTTGAGTCTGTCTTGTTATTTGTGTTCTCTTTGTTCCTGCTATTCGTTATTCCCTTCTACATTTTTTTTTTCCAGCCTTCTTTTGGATTTCTTTTTATGACTCCATTTTATTTCTATCTTATTTAAAGAGATTTAGATAATTAAAAAAAAGACCCCGGGG
>NW_027786227.1:0-288 GCF_054177405.1 Leptonychotes weddellii | reverse complement strand
TCTTCAAACACTTGGTACTTTCTGGCTGTGTACTCAACTTTATTTGTTAATTCTCATTCATGTGTTCATAGATCCTCATTCTGTGTATTAAAAAAAAAGTTGTGTGGGTAGATGTGGTAACAGATGTTTATATCTTCCCTGAGTGAGGGTTGCCTGCTCTTTTGGGTATAACTGCTAGTTGGAGCTTCACCCTACCTGTTGGAGCTAAGTTCCTATACTTACTCTTATTTGAAAATGGGTTTATACTACTTTGACCTTAAAAACAGTAAATATAGGGTGCTTGGGTGG
>NW_027786226.1:0-288 GCF_054177405.1 Leptonychotes weddellii | reverse complement strand
CGCTTGCACAAATGCGCACGTGACATGTGCGCACGTCCGTCACGATGCGCCTTGAAAGAACGGCACGATGCTGCATTTCCTGATGCAAGTGGGCACGAAACACACCCGCACGAGGCAGTTCCTGGTGTGGGCAGGAAGGCTGGGTGGGGGAGCGGGGCAGACCACAAGCCTGGGGACCTGTGTGCCCCAGAACGTGAGGCGACAGACGTGGAGGCGGGGCGCAGGAACAGAGAGAGGCTCTGGCCGCCAGGGGGCGCCCAGGCACACATCCCGGAGCTTGAGGCCGGG
>NW_027786225.1:0-288 GCF_054177405.1 Leptonychotes weddellii | reverse complement strand
TTGTGCTCACTCTCTTGGTCAAATAAATAAATAAATAAATAATAAAATAAATAAATAATATTTTTTTCATTTGTTTGTGTCTTCTTCAGTTTCTTTCATCAGTATTTTATACTTTTCAGAGTACAGATCATTTACCGCTTTGATTAGTTTTATTCCTAGGTATCTTATCGTTTTGGTGCAAGAGTAAATGAGTTTGATTCCTTGATTTCTCTTGCTGCTGCTTCATTATTGGTGTATTAGAAAAGCAACAGATCTCTGCACATTGACTGTTTATCTTGTGACTTTACT
>NW_027786224.1:0-288 GCF_054177405.1 Leptonychotes weddellii | reverse complement strand
TTTAAAAAAAAAAAAAAAAATTTTCTTTCAAGTTTCGTTTTCATCATGGATGGGCATTTTCTTGCCATTTTACTTAATTGTCTTTCTTTTTTTTTTTTTTTTTTAATTTATTTGACAGAGAGACACAGCGAGAGAGGGAACACAAGCAGGGGGAGTGGGAGAGGGAGAAGCAGGCTTCCCGCCAAGCAGGGAGCGCGATCGGGGCTCGATCCCAGGACCCTGGGGCCATGACCTGAGCCAAAGGCAGATGCTTAACAACTGAGCCACCCAGGTGCCCCTAATTGTCTT
>NW_027786223.1:0-288 GCF_054177405.1 Leptonychotes weddellii | reverse complement strand
CCACTAAAATAGGGTTCTACCTATTTAAAACAATGACAGAAACACCTGAACAAATGGAAAAGAAGAAATCCAGAAGGGTGAAATATATAAAGTGGATTATGAGATACAAACTTCCAGTTACAAAATGAAAAAGTCACAGAGATGAAAAGTACAGCAAGGGAATAAGATAGCAAGATGGTAATAACATTGTTTGGTGACATATTGGGACTACATTTATCACAGTGAACACTGAGTAATGTATGGAATTGTTGACCCATTATATTGTACATTGGACACTAACACTGTATG
>NW_027786222.1:0-288 GCF_054177405.1 Leptonychotes weddellii | reverse complement strand
GGTGTTATGCACAAAAAATGAATCATGGAACACTACATCTAAAACTAATGATGTAATGTATGGGGATTAACGTAAGAATAAAAAAATTAAAAAAAAAACAAAACACTTGCTGTTCAGTGAATCTATGCTCTGCACCATCCACCGTGCCATGTACACCATCTGCATGGGTCCCCGCATCCCTCGGTACTGTGACCCTGTGGGTCCTATGGCCTTCCTCTCGTCCAGTAAGGAAACTGGGTCTCAGAGAAGTGTGTTAACATGCTCAAGGGCACACAGCTAATCAATGAT
>NW_027786221.1:0-288 GCF_054177405.1 Leptonychotes weddellii | reverse complement strand
GTATTATTACAAGTGTTGGTGAGGATTTGGGAAAATTGGAACCCTCATGCTTCTTACTGGATGGGAGAATGTACAAGGGTTCAGCTTCTTTGGAAAACATTTGTCAGTCTTCACAAAGTAAAACATGGAATTATCATATGATTCAGCAATACCACTTCTAAGTAAAGACCCAAAATAATTAAAAATAGGAACTCAAACACATACATGAACATACATGCTCCATATCCATAATAGCAAAAATTTCATAGCAGCCCAAAGGTAGAAATGATTCAATGACTATCAATAGAT
>NW_027786220.1:0-288 GCF_054177405.1 Leptonychotes weddellii | reverse complement strand
TCAGCAGGGTTTAGGAGGTAATCGCTCTGGGGGCAAGGAGCCCACGTTACCAGTTCTATTCCCAGTATGTGGTTCAGACCGTCTGCAGCGATTGGGGCAAACCAACATTCCAGTTCTAATTTCTCCAGAATGACAAAGGGGTCACCAACAAATAGCTCCAGAACCACCCAGGAGCATTGATAAGTGAGGAAGACCTAAACTGCAAAGAGCCTGGGAGCATGGAGTCACCTGGGGCCTTGTTTCAATGTGGATCTGGGTTAAGATCTGAGATTCTGCGTTTCTCTTGGT
>NW_027786219.1:0-288 GCF_054177405.1 Leptonychotes weddellii | reverse complement strand
TCCTTTCCGGCGCGCTGTCTGGAGTAGCTGGATCGGGCGGGTTCTCGAGACAATCCAGCCAGAACATGCCTCATGCTTCTCTGGACTACTGATCACAGCCGCGGGCTCTCCGGGGCGGGGGACGCAGCCGGATGGAGAGCGATCATTTCAAATAAATATTCCCCTGGCCTTGGTTGGTCTGAAACGGGGGGCCTGGCCATGGGCCTTAAACCTGAGAGAGGCAGGAGAGAAAGCCAGTCACCCAACAAAACCTTTCTTATTTTTTGTTCCGTCAATTTTTTTTTTTTT
>NW_027786218.1:0-3393 GCF_054177405.1 Leptonychotes weddellii | reverse complement strand
GTCAAACATTTTAAAAAGCACTCAGTGGATATACTTAATGATATTTATAAACTTTGATACATAGACTATTTCAGGACACATTCAAAGATTCAAGGTCAGTGGTTGTTGAAGAGTAAGAGTACGAAGGCAGCCTGAAACTGACCTTTTCATTATACATCTTATCTCATGAATTTTTACCATGAGCGGCTGTTGCCTTATGTTACATTATTTGTTTGGAATGTTTATTTTTTCATATATGTTGGATAAACAAGTGGAGGAGAACTGCACAAATGTAAAATGGCACGTGCTCTTATTTGATTTTTTTTCACACAGGAAATATAGTCTCTGCTTCCAGCATATACCAGGTTATCACAAAAGCCACTCCACTGAAAAGGGGTACCTTATAGAGTAATACACAAAACACATACCATATACAGACAGACAGACAGACATATGTACACACATGTATTTTCTTCTCCCTTAGCCAGTTTCCCAGTATGCATTAGCCTACGAGTATATGTGGTGAAATTCTTCTGCATTTGCATATTTTCTTTATGAAACTATTTAAAATATCATTCCAAATGTGAGTGACCTGAATACAAAAGTCTAAGTACACACTGACATTCGAACAAAATGTTTGAAATAATAGTGCTTTTGAAATAAAGGAGAGACTATAGTATCAGAAGAACAAAAACTGAGAGAACTTTACTCTGAGTACCATCAGATACAAAGCTATTAAAAGAAATTAGAGTTTCATATGTCCCCACTACCATGATTTGAGTAAGACAGAAAAACACTTCCCCTGTGCTAGGATGGCAACTGAAGTACTTAGAACAGCACTTTGTACCATCAGGGTTCATGTACAGTATAAGCAGCTTCGTGGTAAAAGGGGAAATGAGCAGAATAAGCATAGCAGGACTCCTTTTTTTTTTTTTTCTATTTTCTTCCTTTGCACACAAAAAGTAGAAAATTATACATACATTTTTAAAAATACTGAAAAAGAAAAAAAAAAAACCACAATGATCTCCAAACACCTATTTCTGTGATATAACATTTTGTCCTAAGAATGATGATATTATGCTTCTAATCTCTTACTTGAAACTCAGAAGCTCTAAAGACATGACCACACTGAATTCCACAAAAGAAACCTCATGTCTTTTTGCAAGTAAAGTGCAGTTTTGTGAAGTCTTTCTGTATTAAAAATTTTAATATACATAAAATTAGAGTTGTATCTCCTTCCTTCTGTCCTTTCATGAGAACTTTAGTTTTAAGAATTTGATCTCAAACCCTCTCCCCTTCCACAACCTTTGTTATTTTATTGAATGAAAATCAACAATGCCAGGATCTTCACAAATAAATGTAAAGCATTATAAGGGAAATGCCTATTGTATGTTTAAAAAAAAGTTTTTTTAAATAAAGTGTTAATAAATGCAAATATGTTTACTTTCCCCCAATATTAAAAACATGACTCCCACATTTCCTGTATTAAAAAAAAATTCCATCTTTCTTTCTTTCTCTTTTTTTGAGAGAGCAAGAGCAAGAGCAAATGGGGGAGGGGAGGGGGAGGGGAGAAGGGACAGGAAGAGAGAGAATATTAAGCAGGCTCCATACTCAGCACAGAGCTTGATGTGGGGCTTGAGCTCAGGACCCTGAGATCAAAACCTAAGCTGACGAAAGGGTGGTTCAACATCTGCAATTCAATGTGGTACACTACATTAATAAAAGAAAGGACAAGAACCATGTGATCCTCTCAATAGATGCAGAAAAAGCATTTAACAAAATACAGCATCCTTTCCTATTAAAACTCTTCAAAATATAGGGATAGAGGGAACATACCTCAATATCATAAAAGCCATCTACAAAAAGCCCATAGAGAATACCATTCTCAATGGGGAAAAACTGAGAGCTTTTCCCCTGAGGTCAGGAACACAACAGGGATGCTGACTCTCACCACTGTTGTTCAACATCATACTAGAAGTCCTAGCTTCAGCAATCAGACAACAAAAAGAAATACAACGCATCTGAATTGGCAAAGAAGAACTCAAATTCTCTCTTCCCAATAATATGATACTCTATGTGGAAAACCCAAAAGACTCCACCCCCAAATTGCTAGAACTCATACAGGAATTCAGTGACATGGCCAGATATAAAATCAATGCACAGAAATCAGTTGATTTCTATACACTAACAATGAGACAGAAGAAAGAGAAATTAAGGAGTCGATCTTATTTACAATTGCACCAAATACCCTAAGATACCTAGGAATAAACCTAACCAAAGATACAAAGGATCTTTACTCTGAAAATTACAAAACACTCATGAAGGAACTGGGAAGACACTGAGGAAGACACAAAGAAATGGAAAAACATTCCATGTTCATGGTTTGGAAGAACAAATATTGCTAAAATGTCTATGCTACCTAGAGCAATCTATACATTTAATGCAGTCCCTATCAAAATACCATCAACATTTTTCACAGAGCTGGAACAAATAATCCTAAAATTTATATGGAACCAGAAAAACCCCAAATAGCCAAAGGAATGTTGAAAAAGAAAACCAAGCTGGTGGCATCACAATTCCAAACTTCAAGCTATATTATTTCAAGCTATATTACTATATTATTATTAAGACAGTGTGTTACTGGCACAAAAACAGACACATAGATCAATGGAACAGAATAGAGACCCCAGAAATGGACCCTCAACTCTACAGTCAATTAATCTTTGACAAAGCAGGAAAGAATATCCAATGGAAAAAAAGAGTCTCTTCAACAAATGGTGTTGGAAAAATTTCACAGCTGCATGCAGAAGAATGAAACTGTACCACTTTCGTACACCATACACAAAAATAAACTCAAAATGGATGAAAGACCTAAATGAGAGACAGGAATCCATCAAAATCCTAGAGGAGAGCACAGGCAGCAACCTCTTCGACCCCAGCCGCAATAAATTCTTCCTAGAAACATCACCAAAGGCAAGGGAAACAAAGGCAAAAATGAACTATTGGGACTTCATCAAGATAAAAAGCTTTTGCACATCAAAAGAAACAGTCAACAAAACCAAAAGACAACAGACAGAATGGGAGAAGATATTTGCAAATGATATCAGATAAAGGGCTAGTATCCAAAACTATAAAGAACTTATCAAACTCAACACCCAAAGAACAGATAATCCAATCAAGAAATGGGCAGAAGATATGAACAGACATTTCTGCAAAGAAGACATACAAATGGCCAACAGACACATGAAAAAAATGTTCAACATCACTCGACATCAGGGAAATACAAATCAAAGCCACAATAAGATACCACCTCATACCAGTCAGAATGGCTAAAATTAACAAGTCAGGAAACAACAGATGTTGGCAAGGATGTGGAGAAAGGGGAACTCTCCTACACTGTTGGTGGGAATGCAA
>NW_027786217.1:0-288 GCF_054177405.1 Leptonychotes weddellii | reverse complement strand
GTAGTGCAATTGCTGGATCGTATGGTAGCTCTATTTTCAACTTTTTGAGGAACCTCCACACTGTTTTCCAGAGTGGCTGCACCAGCTTACATTCCCACCAACAGGGTCGGAGGGTTCCCCTTGGGGAGACCAGTTTTTAAATCCTGATAGGCATGTAGAACATGGTGAAAGCATAAAATTGGGCAAAATCTGTTGTTTGCCAAGAAGGAGTTTTACAATACTGTCCCCTTCAGAGTAATGGGAGTAAGTTTGGCAGGCTTCAAAGTCAGGCAAAGGAGAGGGTCAAAG
>NW_027786216.1:0-288 GCF_054177405.1 Leptonychotes weddellii | reverse complement strand
TATGAAATAAGGAAAATCTGTGAGTAATAATCTCCAAGTAGTATTGCGACGGATTAAATTGGGATAGACAGTGTAGTTAGAGAGATTCATTGGGAGGCTAATCTAAAAAATCAGGTAATAAATTTTCTAGGGCAGAACTAAAACACTGCTAAGGGGAATTTTAATTAAGAAAAAAAGTATGTGAAAAAGTAAAAACTCTGAATTGTATTTTTTAAACACCAATTTTGTAGTTCGAAGTATTTACAGTCATTTGTTAGTTTAAGAAAATACTTTACTCCATGATGTTGC
>NW_027786215.1:0-288 GCF_054177405.1 Leptonychotes weddellii | reverse complement strand
ACTATCCCCATTTTACTTATGGAGAAATGGAAGCTCCCCGAATTTAAGAAGTTCCCCAGGTGCCCAGGGTTACCGGGCTAGGCAGCAGCTGGGGCCGACTGTGACTCCAGAGTCCATGTTCTTAACAGGAGTGCTCTGTGTCTCCCATGAAAGGGAGTGCGGGCTGCAAGTGTGCCGTTACTGAAGACTTAGCGTACGGCGCGTTGGGTTTTTAATATCTTCTTTAATTCTCACAATGCCTCTGGGACATAGGTACTACCTTTATCTTTATTTTACAGATGTGGAATT
>NW_027786214.1:0-288 GCF_054177405.1 Leptonychotes weddellii | reverse complement strand
GGGCCCACATCGGCCCACGCCTGCCCAAGGGCTAAGGGCTCAGCAAGGAACCCCAGGGATGGCCAAGCTCGGGGTTCCATCTGTGCCTGGATGGGTGCACCTCTCCATCTATACCTTGACCCCACGGAAGGCCTGGGAAAACTCCCTGTGTTGACCTGAGGCCACCCTCCTGGTGCCGAGGCCTCATCTCTGGGAGACACCAGAAGGAAAAGTCAGGACAAATAACTTGGCCCACCGATCGCCCGTCTCCCCATGGCTGACAGAAGCGGCAGGGTAGGCCTGGGCCCT
>NW_027786213.1:0-288 GCF_054177405.1 Leptonychotes weddellii | reverse complement strand
TAACTGGCCTCAATTCCCAGGCCAACTTCTAATACTACTTCACAACAACAAAGTGGCTGACCTGGGGGCCATAGTTTGCCAATTCAAGTATTTCTTGGTTATGGAGTTTTTGGTGCCCTAGTCCCAGCTCTGGACGGCACTGGGAGAAATCAGTGAACACAGATAAAGTTCTTAGCACAATGTCTGGCTCCGAGTAGGGACTCATGTTGCCATGGCAACGGAAACAGGTTCATCTTTTTTTTTTTTTTAAAGATTTTATTTATTTATTTGAGAGAGAGAATGAGAGAG
>NW_027786212.1:0-288 GCF_054177405.1 Leptonychotes weddellii | reverse complement strand
TCTACCTGGCAAATGGTATGGCCATTTATTATCTTTCTCCTCATACCACCCTCACCCTGCCATATTTGGGTGACTCTGGATTAAATTCTACATTTCCTGTTGCCATAAATCACAAACGTACCTTCTAATGTTTTGAGCACCACACGACAACAAAATAAAGCCCTTGCAAAACGATGACGGTGCTCCCCAGGCAAAGCAATTGAAAACAAACCAATTCACACAGAATATATTTTCAAACAGCTTAAAGAAATAAGTAAGAGAAAATAAAAATACGTGTTGGTTCTCATT
>NW_027786211.1:0-288 GCF_054177405.1 Leptonychotes weddellii | reverse complement strand
CCAGGGTCCTGGGATGGAGTCCCACATCGGGGTCCCTGCTCAACGGGGAGTCTGCTTCTCCCTCTCCTCCCCACACGTGCTCTCTGTCGCTATCCCTGTCTCTCTCTCTCAAATAAATAAATAAAATACTTTAAAAAAATTGTAAAAAATAAACAGTAGGGCAATTCTCCTGAAAAGCTTTAGCATGATTATTTTCTTCTTCTCTACAAAAATAATTACAGCTCAGTAAGATTAGAATTAGTAGAGAAATATAGAAGGCCTATATTAGGCATCTCTCACCAGGTCCAT
>NW_027786210.1:0-288 GCF_054177405.1 Leptonychotes weddellii | reverse complement strand
GCTAGTATATAATGTCCATCCTAAAACAATCAGAATTATAATTGGGAATTAGTTTTTTAAATCTTATCTCTGCAATCACCTTTTACTACCAGATCTGTAACTCATGCATTAATGAAAACTTCAGTTCATCATACAGACATATTATAGGACTTTCAGTCTTGTTAAAACCTTGTATAGAACAGCATTAGGAATAGTAATGTTTGATATTTTTCCTTTAAAATGGTAATTTTCTGTGTCTTATAAAGAAGTCCCAGGTTATGAAGTAAGCTCTTCCCAAAATACTACTAT
>NW_027786209.1:0-288 GCF_054177405.1 Leptonychotes weddellii | reverse complement strand
GTCTTTATCCATTCATCTGTCGATGGACATCTTGGCTCTTTCCACAGTTTGGCTATTGTGGACATTGCTGCTATAAACATCGGGGTGCGCGTACCCTTTCGGATCCCTACTTTTGTATCTTTGGGGTAAATACCCAGTAGCATGCACTAATTTTTAACATAAAAATTTTCTTTTTAATTTTTAAATTCCAGTATGATTAACATTCAGTGTTATATTAGTTTCAAGTGTACAATATAGTGATTCAACAATTCTGTGCATTACTCAGTGCTCATCATAATAAGTGTACTC
>NW_027786208.1:0-288 GCF_054177405.1 Leptonychotes weddellii | reverse complement strand
TATAATCAATTTACCACTAAAACTTGTCAAGTCTCATCTCTCAAGTAACTCCAAATCCATTCCACTTGACTCCTTCCACTGCTGCACTAATCCTAGATATCATCATCTCTTTTTTTTTTTTTGCATTTCTCTTAACTGGTTTATTTTTATTAATTTTTTATTGTTATGTTAATCACCATACATTACATCATTAGTTTTTGATGTAGTGTTCCATGATTCATTGTTAGTACATAACACCCAGTGCTCCATGCAGAATGTGCCCTCTTTAACACCCATCACCAGGCTAAC
>NW_027786207.1:0-3393 GCF_054177405.1 Leptonychotes weddellii | reverse complement strand
ATGTCATTTGCAAATATCTTCTCCCATTCTGTAGGCTGCCTTTTAATTTTGCTAATTGTTTCCTTTGCTGTGCAGAAGCTTTTGATCTTGATGAAGTCCCAATTGTGCAGTTTTGCTTTTGTTTCCCTTGCCTCAGGAGACATATCTAGTAAGAAGTTTGTACGACTGATGTCAAAGAGGTTGCTGCCTGTGTTCTCCTCTAGGATTTTGATGGTTTCCTGCCTCACATTTAGGTCTTTCATCCATTTTGAATTTATTTTTGTGTGTAGTGTAAGAAGGTGGTCTAGTTTCATTCTTCTGCATGTTGCTGTCCAGTTTTCCCAACACCATTTGTTGAAGAGCATGTCTTTTTTCCACTGGATATTCTTTCCCGCTTTGTTGAAGATTAGTTGACCATACACTTGTGGATCCATTTCTGGGTTTTCTATTTTGTTCCATTGATCTGTGTGTCTGTTTTTGTGCCAGTACCATGCTGTCTTGATCACTACAGCTTTGTAATATAACTTGAGGTCTGGCATATAATTGTGATGCCTCTGGCTTTGCTTGTCCTTTTGAAGGTTGCTTTGGCTATTTGGGATCTTTTGTGGTTCCATACAAATTTTAGGACTGCTTGTTCTTGCTCTGTGAAAAATGCTGGTGGTATTTGGATAGGGATTGCATTAAATGTGTAGATTGCTTTGGGTAGTATCGACATTTGAGCAATGTTTGTTCTTCCAATCCATGAGCATGGAATGTTTTTCCATTTCTTTGTGTCATCTTCAATTTCTTTCATCAGTGTTTTATAGTTTTCAGAACACAGATCTTTTACCTCTTTGGTTAGGTCTAGGTATCTTATTGTTTTTGGTGCAATTGTCAATGGGCTCAATTCCTTGATTTCTCTTTCTGCTGCTTCATTATTGGCGTATAGAAATGCAACAGATTTCTGTATGTTGATTTTGTATCCTGTGACTTTATAGAATTCATGTATCAGTTCTAGCAATTTTTTGGTGGAATCTTTTGGGTTTCCTATGTAGGGTATCATGTCATCTGCAAAGAGTGAAAGCTTGACTTCTTCCTTGTTGATCTGGATGCCTTTTATTTCTTTTTGTTGCCTGATTGCTGAGGCTAGGACTTCCAGTACTATGTTACATAGTAATGGTCAGAGTGGACATCCCTGTCTTGTTCCTTACTGTAGAAGAAAAGTTCTCAGTTTTTCCCCATTGAAGATGATATTAGCTATGGGTTTTTCATATATGGCCTTTATGATGTTGAGGTATGTTCCCTCTAACTCTTCTTTGTTGAGGGTGTTTATCAAGAATGGATGTTAAACTTTGTCAAATGCTTTTTCTGCATCTATGGAGAAGACCCTGTGGTTCTTATCCTTTCTTTTATCAGTGTGTTATGTCACGTTGGTTTATTTGCAAATGTCGAACCACCTTGCAGCCCAGGAATCAATCCCGCTTGATCGTGGTGAATGATTCTTTTAATGTACTGCTGGATTCGATTTGCTAGTATTTTCTTGAAAATTTCTGCATCCATGTTCATCAGGGACATTGGCCTATAGTTCTCTTTTTTAGTGGAGTCTGTGTCTGGTTTTAGAATCAGGGTAATGCTGGCCTCATAGAATGGGTTTGGAAGTTTTCCTTCCATTTCTATTTCTTGGAATAGTTTGAGAAGAACTGGTATTAACTCTTCTTTAAATGTTTGGTATCCATCTGCCCTTGGACTTCAGTTTGTTGGGAGATTTTTGATTATTGATTCAATTTCTTTGCCGGTTATTGGTCTGTTCAAGCTTTCTATTTCTTCCTGTTTCTGTTTTGGTAGTTTATATGTTTCTAGGAATTGACCCATTTCTTCCAGGTTGTCCAATTTGTTGGCATACAGTTTTTCATAATATTCTAATTGTTTGTATTTATGGGATGTTGGTTATTTCTCCTCTCTCATTTGTGATATTATTTATTTGGGGGTTTTTTCTCTTTTCTCTTTTTTAAGTCTGACTAGGGATTTTTCAATTTTATTAATTTTTTTCAAAGAACCAGTTCCTGGTTTCAATGATCTTTTCCACTGGTTTTGTTGTTGTTGTTGTTTCTGAATCATTTACTTCTGCGCTCATCTTTATTGTTTCCCTTCTGCTGGCATTAGGCTTCATTTGTTGTTCTTTTTCTAGCTCCTTTAGGTGTAAGGTTAAGTTGTTTATTTGAGATTTTCTTGCTTCTTGAGGCAGGCCTGTATTGCTACATACTTTCCTCTTATGACTGCTTTTGCTGCATCCCAGAGGTTTTGGACCATCATGTTTTCATTTTCATTTGTTTCCATATACTTTCTGATTTTCTGGTGACCCATTCATTCTTTAGTAGCATGTTGTTTAACCTCCATGTATTTGTGTTCTTTCCATTTTTTTTTCTTGTGGTTGACGTCAGTTATCATGGCTCTGTGGTCAGAAAATATGCATGGTATGACCTCAATCTTTCTGTACTTGTTGAGGCCTGATACATGACCTGGTATGTGATCTATTCTGGAGAATGTCCCATGTGCACTTGAAAAGAATGTGTATTCTGCTGCTTTAGGATGGAATGTTCTGAATATATCTGTTAAGACCATTTGGTTCAGTGTGTCATTGAAAACCATTGTTTCCTGTCGGTCTTCTGTTCAGATGATCTGTCCATTGCTATGAGTGGGGTGTCCCCTGCTGTTTTTGTATTATTATCAATGAGTTCCTTTATGTTTGTTATTAATTGTTTTATATATTTGAGTGCTCCCAAGTTGGGGCATAAATATTTACAATTGTTAGATCTTCTTGTTGGATGGTCCCCTTTGTTATGATATAGTGCCCTTCTTCATCTCTTGTTACTTTCCTTGGTTAAAATCTACTTTGTCTGATATAAGTATTGCTACTCTGGCTTTCCTTTAACATCCATTTGCATGATAAATGTTTCTCCACCCTCTCCCTTCAATCTGCTGGTGTCTTTAGGTCTAAAATGAGTCTCTTGTAGGCAGCATTTAGATGGGTCTTGGTTTTTTTAATCCATCCTGACACCCTATGTCTTTTGAGTAGAGCGTTTAGTCCATTCACATTCAGAGTAATTATCGATAGAAATGTATTTAGTGCCATCTTATTACTTGTTTTGTTGTTGTTTCTGGAGATTTTCTCTCTTCCTTTCTAGTCTTTATTGCTTTTGGTCTTTCCTTTCTACTCAAAGAGCCCCTTTAATATTTCTTGCAGGGCTGGTTTAGTGGTCATGAACTCCTTTAGCTTTTGTTTGTCTGGGAAACACTTTATCTGTCCTTCCATTCTGAATGATAGCCTTGCTAGATCGAATATTCTTGGCTGCAGATTTTTCCCATTCTCCATGTTGAATATATCCTGCCACTGTCTTCTGGCTTGCCAGGTTTCTGTTGATAAATCTGCAGCTA
>NW_027786206.1:0-288 GCF_054177405.1 Leptonychotes weddellii | reverse complement strand
TTTGGAAACTTCCTTTATCTCTAACCCCCCAAGATACGTGTTGGCAATCACCCCCCAAGCATATGACCCACCGATATACATCTGAAGGATCTCACGACTCAGGTTTTATTAGACAGTAATAAATAACATTTTCCCAACAACAGCTAGCCCCCTCGAGGTCCTGGAAACCTTGCTTCCAAATTCCTTAGAGACTTACGCTCTCCTAACCCCCTCCCAACTTGAAAGTATATGATGGGCCACTCCTCATGACCCCGGTGCGGCTCTTCCTGCCCATGGGTCCTGTCCCTG
>NW_027786205.1:0-288 GCF_054177405.1 Leptonychotes weddellii | reverse complement strand
GAAAGTGTCACTAAATAAAAGATTATTTTCAGGTCATTGGGAGTAACTAGATTTGAAATAGACTGGGAAAAATTTTGTGACCTATCTTAATTATTTTAACATTATAAAAGCATGTAATTTTGTACTTGTGACATCTGGGTAATTAGGCTTTGAACACTGGTGCCTTCTAGCTCATAGTTGGGGGTTGGCTATTACCCATCAGCACCTTTCTGCTCTAATTGAAACCATTTTCAATGAGACCAGGATGGGAAAGGATGGCTTTGATTTTGAATCACTGTAAAAACAACT
>NW_027786204.1:0-288 GCF_054177405.1 Leptonychotes weddellii | reverse complement strand
TTTAAGATATGTAACATAATGATTTAATATATGTATATATTGCAAAATGATTACCATAGTAAGTTTAGTTAACATCCATTACCTCACACAGACATTCACACCTCATATATTAAAACAGGTTTTAAATAATGTCCAGGATTTTTCTTAGTTTGGGTTTTCATTTTAAATTCTTCTGAACTATTTCCTTTCTCTTCCCCCATGTATCTCCAAGCCCACTCCAAAGAAATAACTGTTAACAGTATTTTAGATAGCCTTCTGGAATTTCTTATGTATATATAAACTCCCGCA
>NW_027786203.1:0-288 GCF_054177405.1 Leptonychotes weddellii | reverse complement strand
TTATTTTCATGTTATTCCCTTTGTCTCAGCATTACCTAATTCCAAAACAAATTGATAGAGAGCTGTACTTCAAATTAATTGTACTATTCTTTTTTTTTTTTTTTAAAGCTTTTATTTATTTATTTGACAGAGAGAGAGATAGCGAGAGCAGGAACACAAGCAGGGGGAGTGGGAGAGGGAGAAGCAGGCTTCCCGCTGAATAGGGAGCCCGATATGGGACTCGATCCCAGGACCCTGGGACCATGACCTGAGCCGAAGGCAGACGCTTAACGACTGAGCCACCCAGGC
>NW_027786202.1:0-288 GCF_054177405.1 Leptonychotes weddellii | reverse complement strand
AGGTGCGGAGGACCCAGAGAACTCCAAGGTCCTAGGGGATGATAGAGCTTCTAAAATGTAAGAAGCCTGGGTCCCTGAATGACTGTGAAGAGCAAAGTCTTCCCTCACCCCCACTTATAACCCATACTGGGCTATGAGCAAGAAATAAGTAAGAAATAAGCCTTTGTAGTGTTGAGCCATTAAGATTTAAAGGGTTTTTATTTTTTTCCCCATAGCTATTGGCCTATCCTGAAACTACAGCAATGCTAAACCAAACCATCCAAAAAATGAGAAAAGAGGAAACATATT
>NW_027786201.1:0-288 GCF_054177405.1 Leptonychotes weddellii | reverse complement strand
TTATTCATAGTAGCTGAAAAAGCAGAAAAAAAGAACTTAATATCTATCAACAGATGAATGGGTAAACACATTGGATATATTCATAAAACATAATGCAATAAAAGAGAACAAGTTGCTGGCACATGAATAACATTGATTAATCTCAGAAACACTGTGTGAAGTAAAAAAAAAAAAAAAAAAAAATCCAGGCAATGCAAAAAAGGAAGAACTAAGCTATATTGATAAAATTAAAACAGTAGTTACCTTAGGTTGGGAGTGATTATTAGGATGCTCAAAATGTTTTATCAT
>NW_027786200.1:0-288 GCF_054177405.1 Leptonychotes weddellii | reverse complement strand
GGCCCGAGGATGTGGTTTCTGGTTTGGACAGTAGAAGTCGGGTATGCTTCAGCTGCATCTGTTTTAATGAGTGACAACCCCCCTTGGGTTACTGCTTGTCACAAGCCAAGGAAAAGACCCTGCGGAGCTTGGATGGTGGCCTTGACAGAGGCTGATGGCCTGCGCTGCGGGGAGGGGGTGAGGGCTCTGTGTCGGAGCCAGAGTGCCAGGGCCTCCGGATGCCCTGCTGGCTGGTGTGGAGTCCTTGGACTTCTCAGGGCCTTTCAACTTAGGAGACGCGTCCCGGCT
>NW_027786199.1:0-288 GCF_054177405.1 Leptonychotes weddellii | reverse complement strand
CTCTCCCAACTCAGAAAGGGATTTTTTTAAGGACGACAAAATGGCCTAATATGAAGAACCTAAAAAATATATATATAATAAGATATTGGAAAGGGAGAGAGAGGGAGAAGCAGAGAGAACCTACTGGACTAGGTTCTGGGAACAGCACTGAACCCAGAGTCCTTGCTCTCCTGGAACTCGCCTGCTAGTGGGGGCAACAGAAAATAGAAAATGAGGTAAGATAAGCTTGGGTAGTGATTGGGACTTTGAAAACAGGAAAGCAGAGTCAGGTAGTAGAACATACAGTAG
>NW_027786198.1:0-288 GCF_054177405.1 Leptonychotes weddellii | reverse complement strand
GTCCCAGGCATCCCCTGCTGTGACCCTGAACATCATCTCGCAGATCTGTCAATATATGTTCTTTGGGACCCCCCTCACTGATGGTACTTTCCACAAAATCCGTGGTCAGAAAGTTCTGGAATGGATGCTAATGATAGTTGCACAGCATTGTCAATGTACGTAAAGCCAGTGAATTGTACATGAAAACATGGTTAAAATTCTAAATTTTCCCAAACAAAAAAAAAGAAAGCCTGCGAAATACTCACTGACACTCACTTCCTGGAGATTTCACATTAATCTGAGAAATCT
>NW_027786197.1:0-288 GCF_054177405.1 Leptonychotes weddellii | reverse complement strand
TAAATCAGGCCCGGCTCCCACCTCCCCTGCACGGGAAGCATCGGAACTAAAGTCACCCCATTCTGTGAGCATCACCTTCCACGAGTGTCTCACCGAGTAGATCACAACATTCGCCACCTCTTTTGTGACGCACAGCTTACTAACACACTAATGCTTCTTTTGTGTGAAGCCTCTGTCTCCTTCTCCTGGGACAGGGGAAGGGCAGAAAACCTGCTTCCGGCTGTAATCCAACTGCTGGGTCCCGGGTGCACTGTGCAATTTTAATTGGCTTGTGGCTCTTTTCTGCCT
>NW_027786196.1:0-3394 GCF_054177405.1 Leptonychotes weddellii | reverse complement strand
TGTATATATATACCACATCTTCTTTATCCATTCATCTGTCGATGGACATCTTGGCTCTTTCCACAGTTTGGCTATTGTGGACATTGCTGCTATAAACATCGGGGTGCACGTACCCCTTTGGATCCCTACTTTTGTATCTTTGGGGTAAATACCCAGTAGTGCAATTGCTGGATCATATGGTAGCTCTATTTTCAACTTTCTGAGTGGAGGGCAGGGCGTGTTTTCTTGGCCGATGTGAAACTTAGCTGACAGGTCAATGGGGCAAATCCAAGAAAGGTCTGGAATGCCACACAAAGAAACTTAAACTTTCTCAGAAGAGAATAAGATTGTTAAGAAATGGGGTGACATAATTAAATTTGCTATAAACTTATCACTTTGATTTCATCATGAAGGAAGGTTAGGGAAGAGAAGCTGTGAGTGAATTAAATTTACCTCTTAAAAGGATATTTTAGTTATTGTTTTAGAATGATTTTTAAAATATATGTTTAAGTCCCAGGACAACTGATTTCTATAAAACTTGTTGATGCAAGACTTATAAGGATAAAGGAATAGACCCTTAAATCTAGAATTTCAAAACTCCACATGTAATGACCTATTGGTCATCAGACAGGAGTAAGAAGACCTGATATATAACCCCAGTTCCGCATAGTACCCTATGAGGTAGCATAGGTCAGGCGCTCTATACCCTGAGCTTTCACGTTCTCCACAATAGAAGAAAGAGTTCAGCGGTGCCTGACTGGCTCTGTCAGTAGAACATATAATTCTTTTTTTTTTTTAATATTTTATTTATTTATTTGAGAGAGAGAATGAGATAGAGAAAGAGAGCATGTGGGGGCGGTCAGAGGGAGGAGCAGACTCCCCGCTGAGCAGAGAGCCCGATGCGGAACTCGATCCCGGGACTCCAGGATCATGACCTGAGCCGAAGGCAGTCGCTTAACCAACTGAGCCACCCAGGCACCCCAAGCATATAATTCTTGATTTTGCAGTTGTGAGTCTGAGCCCCACACTGGGTGTACAGATTACTTAAAAGTAAAATCTTTAAAAAAAATAAAATGAGTTGATGAACTTTGAGACATTGCTCTTTGTTCATCTTGAGAATGATGTAATATACAATGGGATATAGTAAATAGGTGTGTCTTATTGTGATAAAATGGCTGAAAAGGGACAAGTTAGGTTAAAATTAGTCTTTTAAAGTTTATAACCATAGTCCCCACATTGTACTGAAGAAAAGGCCAACATACTATGAAGTTTTATCAAGATTCCTGCCTCATTAAGTGGCCATACTTTGCCTTACGTGCTCCTGCTATCTTGGCCATAGGTAAATGGATCAAAGTCCAAGGTAAACTCAAATAAAGTGGATCCTTTAAGTGTGAAACACATGGGAATTTTCACAGACAATACAGAAGCACAGAAGTAAACAGACACAGAAGTGGTACGGAATAAACAGAATTCGGTAGCATTTCAAGAGTCAGTAGAAAAATAAGGTGAACTCTGTGATATCAAAGGCTGTGCGGGGCTTCCATTCAAATTTTTGTATTTGCTAGACAACAAAAGTTGTTTCTATCCTGACACTATTCTCATAGGAAGGAAAGGGCATGACGGACTTAAGATTTAAAAACAACGTTGCGGGGACGCCTGGGTGGCTCAGTCGGTTAAGCAGCTGCCTTCAGCTCAGGTCATGATCCCAGGGTGCTGGGATCAAGTCCCTGATCCGGCTCCTTGCTCAGCGGGGAGCCTGCTTCTCCCTCTGCCTGCAGGTCCCCCTGCTTGTACTCTTGCTCACTCTCTCTCGCCTATGCTCTCTCTCTCTGGCAAATAAATAAATAAAATCTTTAAATAAATAAATAAAAACAACTATGAAAAATAAAATGGCTCCATTTCAAAAGAAAATTGTTGATTGACAGTGCACTCACTTCAGAGATTAGAGCTTTCTTCTTTAGTCACAATGGTTTCTTCAGGGTGGCAGAGATTAATTCTTTTTCTATGACAATCCATTAGTGTTAGGATGAAAAATTGCAAGTATACTCAAATCTTGCATCTTCACCGAAACGGTTCATTATATATCATTTCAAGTAAATTATTTAATTGGCATTATTTCAGCCCTCGGTGATTCCCACTCCGGCAAACCTAGGGAAGCTGTTCACTGTGAGACCTTATCAATTAGCAAAGAATACTACATGAGGATATTCAGTTTTAAGAACTTGTACATCAATAAAACAAATTCTAAGTTTCTCTTGATACTAGAAATAATCATACAAGCATATGGTCCCATGGAATGCTTGTAAGTTTAAATTAATTTCTTTCCCAGAGCTAACTCTTAAGAAATAATAATTACATTCTCTAGCACTTTGTTTTCTTTCTTTGACAAAATCAGTCGTCAAGGACATCGGCATCCACTGAAGATTTTGTTGTTTACCAATAGCTTGTGGTGTTTAAGTACCTCTGCTGCATAAATATGAAACAATCTTAACAGAACTCTTTTTGTAATACCACAGATCTTTCTCAATCTTTAAGTCTCTGGCCTCTCTCCAATCCATCCAGAAGAGCTGAATTTCAACACAAGATTCATAGTTTAATCAAAATAATTGGGTTTCTGTCACAAATGGGTAGTTCTGCCAAGTAAAGACCACACAAAGCAAAAGATACTACTGAATGTAACATATCACTAAAGATCACAATTAGAAAGAAATAATTGTACTTTAAAATGGGATACTCGTGGGACACCTGGGTGGCTCAGATGGTTAAGGGTCTGCCTTCGGATCAGGTCACGATCCCAGGGTCCTGGGATCGAGTCCCACATCGGGCTCCCTGCTAGGCAGGGAGCCTACTTCTCCCTCTGCCACTGCCTCTCTCTATCTCTCTCTGACTCTCATGAATAAATAAATAAAACAAACAAACAAAAATTTTAAAATGGGATACTCGTGTTTCTCATAAACTCAGAAGTGTTCTGGTATGTGACAATGAAGAGAAGCCCCCAGATCAAATGTAATTCCTACATATCAAGGATTTCTCATCATTATCAAGTATCAAATATTTCTGTTCTCATTTGCAACTATATAGAAAATGTAATACAGGTAACTTAAAAAGTATTTATAAAACCCAGAAATATGGAAAATCTCTTACCACAGAATACTATTTTTGAATAAGGCACGGTTTCTGTAATAAAGCAATATTGTTTAATCCCACTTGATAATTTCCTATCCTTATATTTTTCCTGATATTTGCAGAAGGTAGAAAGATGAAGCACAGCTATAAAAGTACCTCTGTCCCACTAATGTGAATGATCCATGGTGGAATGTCCCTCCTAATCAAATCAGTGTAAGCATTTTAATATAATCAACAGGTTTTATTTTTTCATATGTTTAGCAGAGGTTTGTATTTTCTTTTTTTTTTT
>NW_027786195.1:0-288 GCF_054177405.1 Leptonychotes weddellii | reverse complement strand
CGCTTGCACAAATGCGCACGTGACATGTGCGCACGTCCGTCACGATGCGCCTTGAAAGAACGGCACGATGCTGCATTTCCTGATGCAAGTGGGCACGAAACACACCCGCACGAGGCAGTTCCTGGTGTGGGCAGGAAGGCTGGGTGGGGGAGCGGGGCAGACCACAAGCCTGGGGACCTGTGTGCCCCAGAACGTGAGGTGACAGACGTGGAGGCGGGGCGCAGGAACAGAGAGAGGCTCTGGCCGCCAGGGGGCGCCCAGGCACACATCCCGGAGCATGAGGCCGGG
>NW_027786194.1:0-288 GCF_054177405.1 Leptonychotes weddellii | reverse complement strand
TTTTTTTTTTACAGTATTTTCCTACTTCATATTTACTAAAGGTGACACACTCTAAAAGACAACGAAGGCTGTAGCATGGACATTTACAAGGGGAGCCATTTCATTAATTGGGGAATAAGTGAAAGTAAAAATAATTTGGGTTTTTTTTTTTTTTAAAGATTTTATTTATTTATTTGACAGAGAGAGACACAGCGAGAGAGGGAACACAAGCAGGGGGAGTGGGAGAGGGAGAAGCAGGCTTCCCGCGGAGCAGGGACCCTGGGATCATGACCTGAGCTGAAGGCAGTC
>NW_027786193.1:0-288 GCF_054177405.1 Leptonychotes weddellii | reverse complement strand
TACTGATATACCATAATTTTGCCAATAAAAAATGTAAGACAATGAAACAACATGATCCCTTGTGCTGGAGAAGGAAAGGCTTCTAAGGCTCATGGTCTCTAATCTTATTCACGCCTGTGGCACCTGAAATCCAGAGGTGGTGATCACCACGCAAGGCACATAGTTACCTCGTGGCATGGCTGGGGTTAAAGGTCAAGCTATCTGCCTCTTTCTGCTTTCCACTTTGCCTTAACAAAATATTCAGGAACATTAGATTCTCTCTCTCACCCCCAGATAAGATATCCGGTG
>NW_027786192.1:0-288 GCF_054177405.1 Leptonychotes weddellii | reverse complement strand
GTATAATTCTCTTGGGACAGATTCAGCACCTTTCTATAATTTTTTTTTGTTTCTATTTTTTTTTAATTAATTAATTAATTAATTAATTATTTATTCTTATGTTAATCCCCATACATTACATCATTAGTTCTAGATGAAGTGTTCCATGATTCATTGTTCGTGCACAACACCCAGTGCTCCATGCAGAACGTGTCTATTTCTGTTTTTAAAGATGTTTCCCTTGTCTCTGAAGTTTCTTTGGCTGACAGAATTAGAAATCACTGTCTTGGGGCACATGGGTGCCTCAGT
>NW_027786191.1:0-288 GCF_054177405.1 Leptonychotes weddellii | reverse complement strand
TTAGAGAATAGAGTATACATTATTCTCTATTTAGACCAAGGAGGTTGCAAAAAAGGTAAATTCTTCCTAGATGCAAAGCAGAAACCACGTGTGCATGCTATTCTTGATCTTGGAGGAATTGAACTTTGGGAGTAGGTGGAATTTGAACCTTGAGTGAAGTTTCCCTGTTGCATGTATACCCCTGTATAATGCCTTACGGAGGCTCATAGACTTGATCCATCATGGGCAAGGATCTAATATCATTGTGATTGACCAGAATCCAAAAATTCTTGATTCTTTACCTTAAAT
>NW_027786190.1:0-288 GCF_054177405.1 Leptonychotes weddellii | reverse complement strand
GATCGGCTCATACACCTGGATGGGCCTCAGTGACCCTGAAGGAGTCTGGAAATGGGTGGACGGGCCGGACTACGAGACCAACTTCAAGTGAGTGCGCCCTGGCTTTCTGTGCCCTTCTGCGGCCTTGCACTCTTGCTCCTCCAGGCTCTGGCCCTCAGCCCCTGGTTCCCGGACCCCCGGGGTGCCCTCTGAGCCTCCCAGCTGGCTGCGGTCCTCTCCCTGCAGGAACTGGAAGCCAGGCCAGCCGGACGACTGGCACGGGCACGGGCTGGGCGGGGGCGAGGACTG
>NW_027786189.1:0-288 GCF_054177405.1 Leptonychotes weddellii | reverse complement strand
TACTTCGGCTGCTGTGGACGGTATTCTGCTCCCCCAAGTTCATACATTGAAGCCCGACCCCTCCAGGTGATGATATTTAGAGGTGGGCTTTTGGGAGATAACTAGGTTTTGATGAGGTCGTGCAGGTGGGATCCTCATGATAAGATGGGTGCCTTAGAAGAGGAGACTGGAGGGACTGCTTGCTCTCTCGCTCTCTCTCTCTCTCTGCCATATGAAGATACAACACGAAGGAGGCCACGTGCAAACCAGGAGGAGAGCTCTCACCAGCACCCGACCATGCTGGCACCT
>NW_027786188.1:0-288 GCF_054177405.1 Leptonychotes weddellii | reverse complement strand
CCAGTGCGTAATTTCTTTTAGGTATTTACATCACTAATTTAATTTCCTTATTTAAATAGATACTTTCAACAAGTATTTTCCAAGTATAGAATGAGTATTTGGGAAAAAATAAACCAACCTTTGTAACTCTTCTGTTTCTTATGTTAAAATAACATCTGAAGATGAGGGAGAGAAATTCAACACACAGTTATAAAGTAGTGTAAACTTGTGTTTGGCATCCTCCTGTTCTCTGTTTAGGCATCTGTTGTCATTTTAACTCTAGATCCCAAAAATGTCAGCTGCCACATG
>NW_027786187.1:0-288 GCF_054177405.1 Leptonychotes weddellii | reverse complement strand
CTCAGTCAATTACATGTCTGACTCTTGATTTTGATTCAGGTCATGATCTCAGAGTCCTGAGATCAAGCCCTGCACTGGGTTCTGTGCTCAGCAGGGAACCTGCTGGAGATTCTCTCCCTCTGCTGCTCCCCCCACTTGTGTGCTTGCTGTCTCTCTCTCTCTGTCTCAAAAATAAATAAATAAATAAATAAATAAATAACATCTGTTTTAAATATATATATAATTTTTCCTCTGTTTATTCAAAATTTACAGGATAAATTGAATATGAACTTATTCTCTGTTGAGTTG
>NW_027786186.1:0-288 GCF_054177405.1 Leptonychotes weddellii | reverse complement strand
CCACAGGATTCTTTAAAATTTTTTTTAAATTTTTTTTTTATTAAAGATTTTTATTTATTTGACAGAGCACAAGCAGAGGGAGAGAGAGGGAGAAGCAGGTTCCCTACTGAGCAAGGAGCCCGATATGGGACTCGATCCCAGGACCCTGGGATCATGACCTGGGCCGAAGGCAGCCGCTTAACCGACTGAGCCACCCAGGCGTCCCTTTTTTTTTTAAATTTTATTATGTTATGTTAGTCACCATACAATACATCATTGGTTTTTGATGTGGTGATTTTTTTTTTTTTG
>NW_027786185.1:0-3394 GCF_054177405.1 Leptonychotes weddellii | reverse complement strand
AAGAGTTTCAGAGTACAGTGCAGGTGGAGGGCACTCCATGGGGCCTGGCAGAGTCTCTGTATTGAGGGGCTGTACCTGAGGGATAAAGTACCTGCACGTGCAGGACAGAGTAACTCAGAGGGGACAGATGCCCATAACTCCAGATACTAGCAGAAGGTTCCCTTGAGTATCCAGCTGAGTACCAGTCAGCTCATGCCTGTGAGGAAACTACCCCAACCAGCGGAAGGGATTGGAAATAACACTAGCAGTCAGAGACACAATACTGTTAAGGTACCAGATCTTCTTAGATCTATAGAATCAACACAATCAAAATCCTAGCCACCAAGTTAATGTCTTAGAATAACTAAGACAGGGGCACCTGGGTGGCTCAGTCATTAAGCATCTGCCTTCGGCTCAGGTCATGATCCCAGGGTCCTGGGATAGAGCCCCGCATCGGGCTCCCTGCTCTGCGGGAAGCCTGCTTCTCCCTCTCCCACTCCCCCTGCTTGTGTTCCCTCTCTAGCTGTCTCTCTCTTTCTCTCTCTGTCAAATAAATAAAATAAAATCTTTAAAAAAAAAGAATAACTAAGACAACTTTAAAAAAGAACAAAGTTGAAAGACTAACATTGCCTGATTTTAAGACTGATTATAAGTTAAATGAAAAATCATAAGCTAATAAAAAAGTGTGATATTAGCATAAGGCTACACAAATTGATAAATGGAACCGATTAAAGAGTCCAGAAATAGATCTGTACATGAAGAGGCACTGATTTTTTTATAAAGATACAAAGGCAAATCAGAGAAAGGATAATGTTTTCAGCAAAGAGTGCAGGAACAATTGGATACCCACATGCAAAATGGTGAATTTTGATGAGTACTTCACACCATATTTAAAAAATCCAAAATGAATCATAAACCGAAATGTAAAACCTTAGCATGTAGAACTGTAAAAATAGCATGTATTAAAAATCTTTGTGAACTTACATCAGGCAAATATTTTTAAATAGGACACCCAAAACACTATCCATAAAATAACACATTGGTAATTTGAACATCATGAAAATTAAATGTTTGTTCTTAAAAGACACTGTTAAAATTTACCACAAGGTATCGGGACGTTGAACCACTTTGTTGTACACCTGAAACAAATGTAATGTTGTGTGTCAACTATACTCAAAAAATAAAGAAATAAATCACTTCAGTATGAAATGTAAACATGCAAACAAACAAATCAAAAATTCAAGCTACAAATTGGGAAAATATTTTCAAATTATACATACGATAAAGGATATATTTAGAATATATAAAGAATTCTCAAAACTCAATGATAAGAAAAAAAACAATTTTTTAAAAGGCCAAAGATTTGATCTTCCACCAAAGAACACATATGGATGACAAATAAACACATGACAAGACTCACTGTCTTTACTCATTAGAAAAATTCTGATCACATTACACTGAGGTGCTACTGAGTACCTGTTAGAATAGCTGAAATTGAAAAGAACATTGTCAAGGATATGGAAAATCTGGAACATACATACATAGCTGACAGGACTGTAAAATGATACATATTTGGAAAACAGGTTGGCAGAAATTTCTTACTGTACATGTATCTACCCTGCGGTCCAACCAGTCCATTCTTGGTTATTTACCTAAGAGAAAACAAATTCAATATATTTTCCACACAAAGATGTATACACCCAAATGTTCATAGTAGCCTTATTAGTAATGACCCCAAACTGGAAGCAGTCCAAGGGTCTGTCAACAAGCGAATGGATAAGGAAAGAGGGATATATATGTATAAAATATAATATGACTCAACAATGGAATGAGCTCTTGATTCCTGCAACAGCATGAGTGGATGTCAAAATAATTATTCTGAACAAAAGAGCTCAGACAAAAAAGACCGTGTTCTGTGTGCTTTTATCTGTATAAAATTCTAGGAAATGCAAAATAATCCATAGGAATAGAAAGATCAGCAGTTATCTAGGGATGGGTAAGAGGAGGAATTTCCCACTGTCATGAAGAAACTTTCGAGGTGAAGGATATATTTATTTTAGTCAGGGGGATAGTTTGAAGAGTGTATATAATATGTCAATGCATATTTCAAGGTACTCTTTCAATATGTGCAGGTTATTCAATTGTACTTAATTGTATATTTAATATTAATGATACTTAAGCATGTAAATAATTTAAAATCTCTCTATCTAAAACTTTGTTTGATTTAAGGTCCCCAAATTTTATACCCCTAGAACTGGCATTACCAATATGTTTAAATGGCTTAAACTGATATTTTAAAGTGTTTTTTTTTTAATAGTTATCTAAAGGCCTTTTGGTAGTATTGCATATTCATTTTTGAGATATTAAATGTGTGATGATTATATTTTCAGAGCCCCAACTCAGGATACACAGTGTCACAACTCTAAAGTTAATTCATGCATCCTGTATGAAGTTTTAGAAAATTGGGGCAAATTAAAGAGAAGGAGTCAAAAAGAAAAAAAAGCTCCTGAGTTCATCCACTAGAATGGTTATACTGTCGCAATGCATTTTTTTCATATGCCGTGATCCCACATAAAGCTAGTTGAAGAAAGACTCTCACAGGCGAGTGAGAAAAATCATTTATCTGAGCCCCATAATCTGCATGATTTTGTATGCATTGGCAGTCTGGAACAGATTAAAGCAGTACGTTGAAAACGAAATCAGATTTGCTCTCAAGCTGAGCCCACCATCAATACCAAGTGTTCCGGTCTCATATTCAGTAGTGCTAGAGCTCAGCCTAGGAGAACTCTTCTAAGAACATTGAAACAATATGCTTCAAGTGAGGGTGTGAGAAATGTTTAATCTTTTTATACATGAACAGAATCTTAAACATTGGGTTTGGTCCAGTGATTTCCCCATTAACAAAATTGATAAATATACAGGAGTCACAGCAAAGTGCGGTTTCTATGTCCTTCACCTTGTTACTACCCTGAAATGTGTCTTCGATTCCTCTCCAAAATTTTTCTTTTCTAAAGCACTAGTCAATCAGCATAGTAATTTCCTCAAGAACACCAAGAAACTATTTTTTTAAAGGGATGCAGTTTATGATTCCCCAAGGCATAATAATATGATGTACTTACAGAGTTACTCTTCTTGGGGGAGAGTCTAGTACTTAAACCATTCAAATGTTCTTCCTACATGAAAATCAGGGAAAATGAGATATGCAGAAGAGAAATATATTTGCTGAAACATTTATTTATGACATTGTTCAAAAAGTAAATTAACCAGATTAATTATTTTTATCTTAGGAACTATACAAGCAGGTTTTTTTGGGGGGGTTCCAATATTTTATTGGACAAGCATGAGAGTCAGGGAAAGTGGATCTTTTATAACTATGTAATACAGGATCTTTGTTTCTTTTTCTTTTTTTTTTTTT
>NW_027786184.1:0-288 GCF_054177405.1 Leptonychotes weddellii | reverse complement strand
CAGCATGTAATATATCATTTTATTGTTAACTTAAAATTTTGGAGACAGACAAGAAAAACATCCAGAAAAAAATGGAAAGGTTATGTGCTAGACAAAATCAAACTGAATATAAAATTAGTTATATCTTTAAGTATTTAAGAGTTGCAGAGAGTTATGAAATGTTCATAACTCACAAAGCTTTATAGGGGTAAATTTTAGTCTTCTTTAAGCTCCCCCACTTACTGGTCATGCTGAATTTGTGTGGAAATATTTGTGAGTTCATATCTATATGTTTCTTTTTTTTTTTTT
>NW_027786183.1:0-288 GCF_054177405.1 Leptonychotes weddellii | reverse complement strand
TTTAACAAAACCGAAAGTGACAACAAAATAATGCAGCACAGGACTTGTGCATCCTTGATGAGGACAGAATCAGGAGCAAGTTATTCAAACAAACCAAATGCAAATTTGTTTTCGCACTTTCCATGTTTACTTGTACTCTTTGCTTCATAAAGCCACTGATAATTGAGGAAACTTTCTGTCAAGTACGGGATTTCTAAACATTTTTTTAGGATTTTTATTTATTTGAAATAGAGAGTGAGCAGGGGGAGGGGCAGGGGGAGAGGGAGAAGCAGGCTCTCCGCTGAGCAG
>NW_027786182.1:0-288 GCF_054177405.1 Leptonychotes weddellii | reverse complement strand
GGCGCCTGGGTGGCTCAGTTGGTTAAGCGACTGCCTTCGGCTCAGGTCATGATCCTGGAGTCCCTGGATCGAGTCCCGCATCGGGCTCCCTGCTCAGCAGGGAGCCTGCTTCTCCCTCTGACCCTCCCCCCTCTCATGTGCTCTCTGTCTCTCTCATTCTCTCTGTCTCAAATAAATAAATAAAATCTTAAAAAAAAAAAAAAAGAAAAGAATAAAAGAAAATGAAAGGAAAGGGCCTAGCATTTTCTGAGTATGGCAGATACTGTAAAAACATTGTTTCAAAATGGG
>NW_027786181.1:0-288 GCF_054177405.1 Leptonychotes weddellii | reverse complement strand
ATATGATTTAAGCCTATATGTTATGAATACCATAACAAAAAGTCACTTTCTGTAGAAATCCTCCAGCAACTAACATGAGTTAATGATTCAATGTCTACAACATGTTTTTGCATAATTTCCTATCAGAAAAGAGATTTTTATTTTTTCTTGAAAGTAGCACTTTTTTTAAGTAGACTTCACACACAGTATGGAGCCCAATTCAGGGCTTGAACTCACGACCTTGAGATCGAGACCTGAGCTGAGATCAAGAGTTTGATACATAACCGACTGAGCCATCCAGGCACCCCT
>NW_027786180.1:0-288 GCF_054177405.1 Leptonychotes weddellii | reverse complement strand
CACTGCATTTAGCAGTGTGATTCCTCTAACTCAGTTTGATTGACAAATAGAGTGTCCTGAGTGATCAGATGACTCTCTCAAGGAAGAGGGGGAATCTCCATTAGAGATCTGAGAGTTACAGACAGAAAGAGTTATTAGAGAATAGATTAGCTGTGGGTTAATGTCCCCTCAGCTTGACTAAACTTTAGACAGATTTCTTCCTCACCATAGGCCCCTGACCTCCATTTTCTTAGATCATTTACTTTAGAAAATTTACAACTGTAAATTATTTCTCTGTTTCCTTGAGAT
>NW_027786179.1:0-288 GCF_054177405.1 Leptonychotes weddellii | reverse complement strand
CTGTTTATTTTTTTAATTTTTTTATTATGTTCAGTTAGCCAACACATAGTTAATCTCTTTAACCACCATTGTTTGACCTCGTAATAGTGGTTTGAATTTGGTAGGGTGCTCAATAAAATTCACCTGATTGAATTATAAAAATAAGTGAATAAATGAATGGAATAATTCATCTTGTCATGCCAATTTATTATACATTCTAGCCTTTAAAAGCAACAAAACTTCAAATATTTTCACTTGTTTCATTCTCAACCTGAAACTCAGTTACTCACAAATTTTTAAAATTCAGTG
>NW_027786178.1:0-288 GCF_054177405.1 Leptonychotes weddellii | reverse complement strand
TTCCCGGGAGGACACAGTCTCTGCCTTCCAGGAGGCCTGTGTTTGCCTGCCTCACTACATATGTCTGGGACACGCCGTGAGCTGGGTCTGGGGCCCAGGGCTGAGGGTTCAGGATGCTCCCGTGTGAGGATCAGTGTGAGCCACAGATGGACCACAGCAGCCAGGCGGAGGGGGACTGAGGCCACGGGCAGGAAGCTTCCTCTGTGTTCTTGTGTTATTAGCAGGGGTCAAGTAGTTCAGAATAAACTAGTCAGATCTAATTTGGGGCCAGGGAATTTTTTAAATGGG
>NW_027786177.1:0-288 GCF_054177405.1 Leptonychotes weddellii | reverse complement strand
GTTATTGATGGAGGCCCACTTAAAGGATGCACCGGAGAACCCCCTGGGGTTCCAGCTGGGTCTGCCTCCTCCCAGTGATGCCTCCTCCCAGGGCGGCTTCAGGCCCCGCCCACCATGTGCGGCAAACCAAGACACCTCCGTGAATGCCAACAGCAAGGGCGCTACCCCGGGACACTCCCCCGGGGCCCCCTGGAAGAGGTTAGATACCAAGAGCCTGCACTCAGTCGGGGCCTAATGTCTCTGGAATCGCAGCATTCTAGAATCAAAGCATCTGTAAGCAGAACTGAG
>NW_027786176.1:0-288 GCF_054177405.1 Leptonychotes weddellii | reverse complement strand
TCTCCACATTCCAAAGAAAGGTTTAAACATTTACCACTTGCCCTTAAATCCTGGGACCTAACCTCTGAGCCCTTGGGAACTTCTGCCATGATAAACAAATGCCCTTTGTTTAACACTACGTGCGGCCTTGGGTCATCCATATCCAATAGTGTGTGCTCATCCTGTGATTTATGGGTGGTGTAGAGCTTAGGCCTGTCAACTTGACCTCTGGAGCTCTGGGAGAGACTAAGGCCAGGCCCAAAGGGCTCCCCTTGTCCACCAGACAGCTCACACAAAAAGGCCCCAGAG
>NW_027786175.1:0-288 GCF_054177405.1 Leptonychotes weddellii | reverse complement strand
AGCCAGCTTGCTACTTTCTGTCTAGATGATTTTCCCTACTCTCAGGACCCCTTGGAAGTGCAATGACAACGTATTTGTCATTCTGTGGCTGGCTTTTTTCACTTAGCAGAGTGGGGAGCTCCCACTTTTCAAACTCTGCTCTTCTCCCGTTTTCATGTTCGTGGTGCCTACTATTTTCTTTTTATTTATTTATTTATTTTTTATTCTTATGTTAATCCCCATACATTACATCATTAATTTTTGATGTAGTGTTCCATGATTCACTGTTTGTGCATAACACCCAGTGCT
>NW_027786174.1:0-3394 GCF_054177405.1 Leptonychotes weddellii | reverse complement strand
TGGATTATATAACCTCCAAGGGTCATTCAACTTGGAGGTAACTCTGAGTCTAGGTTGTGGAGAAAGAGTTGACTCTGGCACTAGATTAATTTCCTGCCCTCTCTATGGCTTGAAATATTGCTCAGCTTGACCCAGACTTTGGAAAGGAAGTGTTTACTTATAACATCTTCAAGGAACTAAAAGTGCTTCCACCATCTTGGGGAAGGGAAGCCTTTTCTAAGCATGATAACAAAGTGAAAAATCATAAAAGAAAAGATTGATTTATTTGATTTCATAAAAATAAAAGTTTGCTATGTTATAAAAACACACTCATAAGCAAAATTAAAAGTTAAACTGATTTTTTAAAACGCAGTAAGAAAATCAGTAAGAAAAGATAAATACACCAATAGAGGATGGACTAGAGGAAGAAAAGAATGAATATTCATTAGAGAAAAAATAATGGCTGTTACAGGCCAATAAAATTCAATCTTAGTTATCAAAGACATGGAAGTTGAAACAACAACAGCATGCCATTGTTGCTTTTAAAATGGACAATGACTGGGGCGCCTGGGTGGCTCAGTGGGTTAGGCTGAGTGGGTTAAGTGACTTTGGCTCAGGTCATAATCCTAGAGTCTGCCCCCCCCCACGTGTGTCCCCCCCCACAAATAAATAAATAAAATCTTTAATAAATAAACAAAACAGACAATGCCTAAGAAAATGACAATACCTATTGTTGGTGAAGGGAAACAGAATGGTGCATTCTCTGGCCCTATTGCTAGGGACTGTAAATACACAGAGAGGTCTATGATAAGATCTTGAGGTCAGGTACTGTCTGCCTGGGCCCTTTAAAGCAATTTTCATCACAGTGTTATTTATAACAACAAAAAACTGGAATAATTCTAACTTTTTCTTTTTTTTTTTTAAAGATTTTATTTATTTATTTGAGAGAGAGAGAATGAGAGACAGAGCACGAGAGGGAAGAGGGCAGAGGGAGAAGCAGACCCCCTGCTGAGCAGGGAGCCCGATGTGGGACTTGACCCCGGGACTCCAGGATCATGACCTGAGCCGAAGGCAGTCGCTTAACCAACTGAGCCACGCAGGCGCCCCTAATTCTAACTTTTTCAACCGTAGAGGATAGGTTAAAAAAAATTAAGAAACGCCCCTACAATGGAACATGTTTAATAAGGCCAATAAAAATGATGTCATTAAAAATATTTAATGACACAGAAAGAGGTTTGTGATGTTGTGAAAAGACAAATGCTGTTTAACAATAGAGAATGCCCTGATATGGCTCCATTTTGGTAAATATAAATACAAAAACATGTGCATAAGAAAACACTAAAAGAATACATGTTAGCAGGGACTATATAATTTTGGTTTCATTGCTTTTTCTAGGTTTTCTACGGCAAATACTTTGAGCTTCTAAAAGTACTTTTAAATCTAGATTTTTAAAAAGTTCTTATTTTTTAGAGAGAGCATGAGCATGAGCTGGAGGTGAGGGGGGCGGGGTAGGGGGAGACAGGGAGGGGCAGACGGAGAGATGGAATTCCAAGCAGGCTCCATGCCCAACACGGGGCTCCATCTCATGACCCAGAGATCATGACCTGAGCCGAAATCAAGAATTGGACGCTTAACCAACTCAGCCACCCAGGCACCCCAAATCTAGATTTTTTTAAAGGAAGAAAAAGTTTTGAGGAAAATATCAATAAAAGTTACAGAAGACCCTCCAGGCCCACCTCACCTCAAAAGATCTGAGCTGTTGAACCCAACTTCCTAACAGAAGTCTCCTGGAGACCTTAGTTTTCCTGAAACGAGAGTTAATGAGGCTGCTTCAACTGACCCTGGGGAAAACGACCCAAAACGGCTTAGCTGGATTCTTAAGTGGTCTTTCAAGAGTTCCCCAAGCCTTTCCCAAATATCTCTCTTAGCAAGACGAGTAGTGGGTTTGTGCAGCATGGGAGGGATGGGCTATAGCAAGTGACCCTGACTCGATGCAGGACCCCTCTGTCATCAGCACCTAAATGGCACTCATTTCAAGGCCAGCATCCCAAGGTCTGCCCAGGATTTACCTGTGATCCCGGCCCAAAGTTTGATGAGATTGTCATGATCGGCCTGATTCCCACTGGGAATCATTAGCAGAGAGATGCCCATCACCAGCAGGAAGGCTTCCTCTGAGCTCTTGTCTTCCATGTGGTTGCATCATCCCCCTACCCCAAGCTCCCTGGCCCAAACATTCCTTTCTACCCGAACAAACTTGATTATAAAGTAAAGAAACAAGACCAAAACACCCACAAATAAAAAACAACAATATCAAAAGCAACAAGAAGTTAAGGTCTGTAAAAGCACACACTACTAAGATTGCACTGCCTGTTTCCCTAGTTCTTGTAAACACATCCTGGTAAGCAGTCGGTGAGGATTTCTGATCACCTAGCGGTTGTTGATGTAAAAACCAAGACTAGAAAAGCATATGCAGATCAAGTCTACAGCTTAGAGAGCATCACCTTATCATATTAGGATGTGACACTGCTCACCGCAGACATGATTACTCCTGCACGACAAGTGAGAGCCCTAAGTTCTGAGAGGTGAAGTGACTGGCCCACGGTCCCTTACAGGTTAGTGGCCACGTGGGCCAGGGCTCTGCCTCGGGTTGGAGTGGTAGCACTAAGTAAACCCAGTTTCAGCATGGAGATGTCAAACCCACCTGTGTAGCCCTCAGAGCACCAGCGGTACCACAGAAGAGCATGAGAGAAGCTTCTTGGTGTGTCTATTTATTTGGGGTTTTCTTATTTTTGTTTTATTCAGGCAAACTTCACATACCATGAAACGAGCCATTTTCAAGTGAAGAAATAATTCGGTGGCACTGAGGACATAAACACCACTTCTATCCAGCCCCAAAACATGTCCGTCACTCCAGAAGGAAACCCCAGACCCATTAAGCAGTTACTGCCTATTCCCCTCACCCCAGTCCCTGGCAACCTCCACTCTCTCTCTCTCTCTGTACATTTAAATATTCTGAATATTTTTACATGGGACTTTTTGTATCTGACTTCCTTCACTCAGTATAACATTTTTGAGGTTCACCCACATTGCAGCATGTATCAGTACACAGTGTCTTTTTATGGCTGAATAATATTCCATTGTGTGTATATATCACAATGTGTCTGCCTATTCGAAAGGACATCTGGGCTGTTTCTGCCTCCTGGCTATTATACATAGTGCTTTTATGAACATGCATGTCCTTGAATTTGTTTGAGTACCTGTTTTCAATTCTTTGGGGGTATACATGAGTTATCTTAGTTCCTTATGTATTTTACTTATATTTTATCTGACTATAAGAGTATACGGTATTTACTGGAGAAAATGGAGAAACTAGAGGGAAAACACAAATTTTAAAAAAGTCACTTAAGGGTGATTA
>NW_027786173.1:0-288 GCF_054177405.1 Leptonychotes weddellii | reverse complement strand
TAAAACTAATGATGTAATGTATGGGGATTAACATAAGAATAAAAAAAATAAAAAAAAATTTAATAAAAAAAATTATAGTGCATGGTTGGTGGTTGATAAGAGAAGGTTGGCTGTTTTTTTGTTTTGTTTTGTTTTTTCCTAAATAAAAGCTGTTTTTCTTAAGTTGCAAGATTTTTTGTTAACCATTATTGAAGCATATGAAATGTTTTCTTACCTGTAAAACTTTCTGTAGTAAGCAAATAGACTGCTTATATTAGTCATATTATTCTAGCTCTAGGACAAGGCGAT
>NW_027786172.1:0-288 GCF_054177405.1 Leptonychotes weddellii | reverse complement strand
GTCGTCGTCGTCCCCCCCCCCCCCCCGCTTGTCCTACAGTACAGTAACTAAAGTTTAAAACTCATTCTCTGCTTTCTAAGAAGCCTTCGTTTTACAGTGGGGATGAGAGCTTCCTCTTTCACTCTGCGTATGGCCTCTGTTTCATCCCCATCTCCCGGTGGTGCGTCTCCTGAGCAAGGCTTGGACTTCCCCTGAGGTGGGGTAGGGTGCTAGCCTTCTCTCTCCTGCCCTGCTCCCTCTGCAGTGCCGCTGGCAGCGCTGGGGGGCCGCCCGCAGCCCCTGCCCCCC
>NW_027786171.1:0-288 GCF_054177405.1 Leptonychotes weddellii | reverse complement strand
GCTGCCCAGAACTGTTTAACATTCTAGTTCCATTGTTGAGTTCTCAACTTGGAGGGCCTCTAGTGGCTGTCAGTCTCATTAGGAGGAGAAAAAAAAAAAAGGAACTGCTATGTCATCTAAAGGGTTTTATGCCCAGAATCTAAAATGTGACAGTTCTAAGGCTGTCCTCTTTTTAATAGTTAGGGAGTTTTGCAGCAACTAAAAGGTAAGTGAGATCTGTAACAGAGAAACAATAATAGTGGTACTTACTGACTTTGTTATTCAGTTAGTACCATAAGTGGTTCCCTG
>NW_027786170.1:0-288 GCF_054177405.1 Leptonychotes weddellii | reverse complement strand
TCTCCCCCTCCAATTTCTCCCCTTCATTTTTCCCTTCCTACTATCTTCTTTTTTTTTTTAACATATAATACATTATATGTTAAATAATTCACTGTTGACTTTTGTTTTGAAAGATAATCTAGATGCTGTGTATACGTGAAAGTAAAGGATTCTCTAAGGATCAGTTACAATCCTGTGTTGATCTCCATGAACACCTAGAGCCAGACGTGAATGAGATGTTCTAACTACTGATTACTGTAATACTGTGCTGGTGTCTAAGACTAAGGACAATCTGCTTTAGCTTGTCCT
>NW_027786169.1:0-288 GCF_054177405.1 Leptonychotes weddellii | reverse complement strand
CTCCAGCTACATCCCTCAGTTGTGCACCCAGTCTTGGCTCCACTAAGAAACGCTCTGGTTAAATTTGCAATGACATGGATGGAACTACAAGGTATTATGCTAAGTGAAATAAGTCAGAGAAAGGCAAATACCGTATGATTTCACTCATGTGGAATTTAAGAAACAAAACAGATCAACATAGTGGAAGGGAAAGAAAAATAAAATAAGATGAAAATTGGAAGGCAGGCAAACCATAAGAGATGCTGAACTCTAGGAAACAAACTGAGGGGTGCTGGAGGGGGGCAGTGG
>NW_027786168.1:0-288 GCF_054177405.1 Leptonychotes weddellii | reverse complement strand
CAAATCAATCAACGTGATACAATACATCAACAAAAGAAAGTACAAGAATCATATGATCCTCTCAATAGATGCAGAGAAAGCATTTGACAAAAAAAAAAAACAAAAAACAAAAAACACCTATAACTATAATTACTACTTAATAAGTATTTGTAGATTAAATGGACAATACCCATGAATAAATTCTTTTTATAGGGACTTCTACCTTGCTATAGTACCAAAAGACAGTTCTTTCTTTAAAACTTATCTAAACAAATATTTTATATGACACATTTTACTGTAACAAATCAT
>NW_027786167.1:0-288 GCF_054177405.1 Leptonychotes weddellii | reverse complement strand
TCAGCCTCTGGGGGAACCTCTGTGGTGAGAGGGGGAAGCCAGAGCCAAGGGCACCTGGCCCACTGAGATCATATCCTACAGGTCTTTCCTTCCAAAGAGATGGCTCAGCACCTCCATTGTGGAGAAAGGGACACAGTGACCAAAGCTCTCCACTTTGAGAATTCAGACACATTTGTCTCCTGTAAGTGGTGAGCTGAGAAGCCTTGATTTTGTTTCACCACCGACCTCCAGGCAAGGAGGGCCTGATACATAGGATAAAATTACTATTTCAAGCCTGCCTTTAAGGGG
>NW_027786165.1:0-288 GCF_054177405.1 Leptonychotes weddellii | reverse complement strand
GTGCGACGTGGGCACAGAGGTGTGTGCATTAAACACCCAAGTGTGACAACTGAATGCAACACACACACACACACACACCCTGTAGGGACAGCCAGCTAGAAAGGAGCACACAAATTCCATAGGCTGTGGACCGGTCCCCCAGGCCCCCTCACCCACACGACCGGCCCCCCAGGCCCCCTCACCGGCACGACCGGCCCCCCAGGCCCCCTCACCGGCACGACCGGCCCCCAGACCCCCTCACCGGCACGACCGGCCCCCCAGGCCCCCTCACCGGCACGACCGGCCCCC
>NW_027786164.1:0-288 GCF_054177405.1 Leptonychotes weddellii | reverse complement strand
TCATTGAGGTTTTGATTTGTATTTCCCTGATGCCGAGTGATGTTGAGCACTTTTTCATGTGTCTGTTGGCCATTTGGATGTCTTCTTTAGAAAAATGTCTGTTCATGTCTTCTGTTGGGCGGGTCTTAATATGGACACTCAAAGTGCTTGGTCACTTTGTAGCTGTCCCCAGCTCTGGCTTTGCCCTGAGTCCACTGTCCTCCCTGCTGGAACCCATGACTCCTGGCAGAGTTACTTGGAGTCCACTAACTTCTCAGACCACTGCTGGGTCACCCTCACCCTCGCCCT
>NW_027786163.1:0-3395 GCF_054177405.1 Leptonychotes weddellii | reverse complement strand
TGGGAAGCAGAAAATGAGAAAAAAAAAAAAGAAGAAGATAGCAGGAGGGGAAGAATGAAGGGGGGAAATCGGAGGGGGAGACGAAACATGAGAGACGATGGACTCTGAAAAACAAACTGAGGGTTCTAGAGGGGAGGGGGGTGGGAGGATGGGTTAGCTTGGTGATGGGTATTAAAGAGGGCACGTTCTGCATGGAGCACTGGGTGTTATATGCAAACAATGAATCATGGAACACTGCATCAAAAACTAATGATGTGATGTATGGTGATTAACATAACATAATAATAAAAAAAAAGAAAAAGAAAAAGCTGTGTGTATTTCAGCAAACCAGCCACTAACAATAGCCTTTTATTCTGTCCAGGGATAGTCACTACACTGAGTTTTCTAAATACTTCGCATTTCATTGAGAATGAATTGTGATAAATTTCTAAATTTCCCCTTTCTGAAAGTAAACACTTTAATTTCTATGAATTGTCAAAAACTCAATAATGTTTTATCTTACAGCTGATAAAAAGGTGTTTGAGAAAGCATTACTGGAGGGTGTGAAATCTTTCAAAGGTGAGTGAGAAAAAGAATAAGGACAATAAAATCTGAGATTGCTGTAACTGTTTTTTCTGATTATATAATCAGGAAATTACGTATGCATTTATTCAACAAATATCCAAGTCTCTACTGTGTGTCGGGTATTTGAGAAAAATCTGGAATATATAAAGTAGCATACAGAAAAAAAATGCAATTACCCATAATCCCAGTAATATTACCTTTTTTTATTACAGTTCTCTGTGTTCTTTTTTTCTGTGTATATGTGTATATAGATAATTAAACTCTTACTGTATATTTTATGTATCCTATACTTAATCCTAAAATTTTAGTGTAAGAATTCCACCATGTCATTCTTTGTAAACACCATTTTTAATGACTTATCAGGTTGTATTTATAGTTTATTTAGTCATTCCTTTCTTATTGAACACTTAGCTAGTCTCCAATGTTTTGCTCTTGTGTATCTGTGATCTTTGTCCGACTTTAAGCCATTTTCTTTGGATAGATTCTTCTGGTAAATCCAGTAAATCTTAACATGTTTAAGGCTGTGATATATATATATAAGTGGATAAAAGTACTGGTTCCCATTATGCCCTGGCCACAATAAATTATTTTCACATTTTTTGATCCTTGCCAATTTGATAAATGAAAAATGGAATCTAATTAATGTTGAATTTTTTGTTATCAATGAAGTTAAAACTATTTTTATATCATTGTCTTTCAGTCTTTTAATTATTTGTTCCTGCCTTTTGCCTATTATCCTATCGGAATCCAAGCTTTTTCCTATTAATCTGAATGACCTCTTTATAAATTAAAGATATTAACACAATTGTCATAGCTACAGAAAATATTTTCCCAGTTGGTTATTTGCATTTTTACTTTATTATGTTGTATTTTTTACAACAGTTTATTGAAATGTAATTTACATACCATGCAATTCACCCATTTAAAGTGTACTGGTTTTAGTATATTAACAGAGTTGCATAACCATCATCACAATCAATTTAGAACATTTTCATCACCCCAAAAAGATACTGTACCCATTAGCCATCACTCCCCATTCCCATACAACTTGCTGTAAAGAACTTCTTTGTACTTTAATTTCTAGGTAGGGTTGATGGCCTGCATTTTTCATCTGTGACATCCTTATTTACTTTTTCTTGTTTTTATTAAGGAGGAAGGGTTAGTGTCAGGGACCTAAAAAATGTTCTACGGAATACTGGGTTCAGACTTGAAGAAAAGGAAATCCAGGACCTGCAGAGCCACCTACCAGTTATTGGTGAGCATTTTAAGATTCCTTTATCCTGGGACACCTGGGTGCCTTAGTCAATAGAACATGCAACTCTTGATCTCAGGGTCACGAGTTCAAGCCCCATGTTGGGTGTGGAGCCTAATAGAGATAGATAGATAGATAGATAGATAGATAGATAGATAGATAGATAGGGATAGGTACCTTTATCCTATAGACAATGACTAGTCTACTCTGAAAGCACTGAGGAAACACATGCTGGGGAGAGAAAAACCAGGGGGCAGAGATACAATTTAGAGGCTGCTGCTAAGGTCCAGATGATAAGGGTCTTTATTAAGGAACTGCACTGGTGATAAAGGGGGAGGGCTGATGGGATGTGGTTGGTGAAAGGGAGAGAGATGCTAGAAGTGTGAAGCAGAGGTTCATAGTTTGTATGATTGACACACACACACACACAGGTGAGGGTGGGGGAGAAACAAAAAGGAGCAGAATGAAAACAAAAATGTTTAGAACAGGGGCGCCTGGGTGGCTCAGTCAGTTAAGCGTCTGATTCTTGGTTTCAGCTCAGGTCATGATCTCAGGGTCCTGGGATCAAGCCCCACAGCAGGCTCCCTGCTCAGCAGGAAGTCTGCTTCTCCCTCTCCCTCTGACCCTCCCACCTCTTGCTCTCTCTCTCTCTCAAATGAATAACTTTTATTTTTTAATTTTTTCCTTTTTTTTTTTAAAGATTTTATTTATTTGACAGAGAGAGACAAAGCGAGAGAGGGAACACAAGCAGGGGGAGTGGGAGAGGGAGAAGCAGGCTTCCTGCCGAGCAGGGAGCCCGATGCAGGGCTCGATCCCAGGACCCCGGGATCATGACCTGAGCCGAAGGCAGATGCTTAACGACTGAGCCACCCAGGCGCCCCAATTTTTTTCCTTTTTTTAACTTACTTTTTTTAATATTTTTTATTTAAACTCAAATAATTAACATATAATATATTATTGGTTTCAGAGGTAGAGGTCAGTGATTCATCAGTCTTATATAATACCCAACGCTCATTATATCATGTGCCCGCCTTAATGTCTATCACCTAATTACCCTATCCCCCCATATCCCTCCACTCCAGCAAACCTCAGTATGTTTTCCGTGATTAAGAGTCTCTTATGGGGGGGCAGAGCAAGATGGCGAAGGAATAGGAGACCTGGATTCGTCTTGTCCCAGGAATTCAGCTGGATAGGGATCAAACCATTCTGAACACCTACAAACTCAACAGGAGATGGAAGAAAAGAAGAGCAACAACTCTCTGAACAGAAAATTGACCACTTTCTAGAAGGTAGGATGTGCAGAGAAGTGAATCCGAGGTGATATTCAGAAGGATAGACGGCGGGGGAGGGCGCCTCCGTCCGCTGCTTCTGGCAAGTGATAGAGCACCAGAGCACAAAATTGGGACTTTTACAAGTCTGCTTAGCTGAGGGACATTGCTCCAGTGGCTAAGCGGGGTTGGAACCCTCACTGGCACAGTGTGGTCTCAGGGCCCTCGGGGTCACAGAAAGACCGGGGTGCCTGAGTGTGGCAGAGCTCCCAGGTATCAGACCGGGGAAGCCGGCTGCAGAGATGGAGCCG
>NW_027786162.1:0-288 GCF_054177405.1 Leptonychotes weddellii | reverse complement strand
TCCTGTCATGACAGAATAGGAAGTAATAGCATTATTACCTGGTGCCTAAATCTCAGTGTGATAGATCATCCAAGTAAGAACCATCTACTGAAACCTATCTTGACTCTGCAGTATCCTAGGCCCTGGGGGACACAAAGAGAATCCAGGACCTAGTTCTTATCATGTAGAAACTCACACTCTAGTAAGGTTTAGGAAAATACTGTCCTGAAGGGAGAAATATTTTTTTTAATTTTTTATTGTTATGTTAATCACCATACATTACATCATTAGTTTTTGATGTAGTGTTCC
>NW_027786161.1:0-288 GCF_054177405.1 Leptonychotes weddellii | reverse complement strand
TGGAGCACTGGGTGTTATGCACAAACAATGAATCATGGAACACTTCATCTAAAATTAATGATGTAATGTATGGGGATTAACATATGAATAAAAAAAAAATGATGACAAATCCCGAATATATATTGGTAAGCAAAGACTGAGGCTGAAATGTGTAGCAATCTTCTCATCTCTGGAGGTTGTATGGGGAAAATGGAAGAGCAAGGCTAGGATCTATGTAAGGCATTAAGTCAGATCAAGACTGCCACATAAAAAACACAGAAACCCTCAGAAAACAGCACCATAGTAAGG
>NW_027786160.1:0-288 GCF_054177405.1 Leptonychotes weddellii | reverse complement strand
AGATGGCCCACACCTCCCTACAAGCATGGTGTTGTTATAATAACTCCCAAGAAAGTCTGGTCAGAATACCGTCTCCTGGGAATAATGCAACTCTGGCAAATTATCTAAGATGGGAGACAAGCTTTCGTTGGGTTCCCTCTGAAGGGTAGCAGAACGTGCCACCACAAAATAGGACATTTTCATAGAATGATTGTTTTGAACTGAGGCACTTGAAAAACAGCAAATGCCAGGAAAGGCTTTCTCTGACCTTCCCTTATCTGCCTAAAGACAAATTCTCCAGAAGGAAGT
>NW_027786159.1:0-288 GCF_054177405.1 Leptonychotes weddellii | reverse complement strand
TTGTCTTTCTCTGATTGACTTATTTTGCTTAGCATAATACCCTCCAGTTCCATCCACGTCATTGCAAATGGCAAGGTTTCAGGCTTTTTGACTGCATAATATTCCATTGTATATATATATACCACCTCTTCTTTATCCATTCATCTGTTGATGGACATCTTGGCTCTATCCATAGTTTGGCTATTGTGGGAGGAGAGTCCATCTCTTGATGGGACAAATGACATAGTCACACAGCAAAGGCACACACACAATGGATGGGAGGACACGTGGCCATATTTTATCATCTCC
>NW_027786158.1:0-288 GCF_054177405.1 Leptonychotes weddellii | reverse complement strand
TTGTCTTTGGTTGATTTAGACTAAGTTTCCCAAAGACAGAGACTGAAGGAAGCTGCTGTAGCTTCACACTCCCTTTCCCACGGCAGGTGTTTTTTTTTTTTTCATAAGTGATAAACTGTGTCTAAAAATGTATTCTAGCATTAATCTGCTGCTAAACTCTAATAAATATGTGCATTTGGGTCATACCGTCAAAGACATTCTGATTTCCGGACGCTCAGAGGGAGGCGCTTAGGATCCCCTTAAACAATAAAGGTTCATAAAACAGTGCCTGAGATCTCCATAATGAAT
>NW_027786157.1:0-288 GCF_054177405.1 Leptonychotes weddellii | reverse complement strand
GGCTGGCGCCCGGGTTCTGTCAGCTCCGGGGCGCCGGCGGCGGGGCGGGGAGGCGCCGTCGCCCAGGGGACCGCTCTCAGTCCCCCGCTGGGCCCGGAGCCGGGCGGGCTGCCCACGCCACGCATCTCGAGTGCAGACGCGGACGGTGACGTCCTAACACTCCCAGGCCCATCACCGCTGCCGCAGGAGGTGGCTCGGCCGTCCGAGGAGCCGGGGGGGGCAGTATCTCAGCCCGCGGAGGCCAGTGCGGGCGCTCTGACGGGCTCGGCTCCCCACGGCGGGCAGGAG
>NW_027786156.1:0-288 GCF_054177405.1 Leptonychotes weddellii | reverse complement strand
TCAGCCTCTGGGGGAACCTCTGTGGTGAGAGGGGGAAGCCAGAGCCAAGGGCACCTGGCCCACTGAGATCATATCCTACAGGTCTTTCTTTCCAAAGAGATGGCTCAGCACCTCCATTGTGGAGAAAGGGACACAGTGACCAAAGCTCTCCACTTTGAGAATTCAGACACATTTGTCTCCTGTAAGTGGTGAGCTGAGAAGCCTTGATTTTGTTTCACCACCGACCTCCAGGCAAGGAGGGCCTGATACATAGGATAAAATTACTATTTCAAGCCTGCCTTTAAGGGG
>NW_027786155.1:0-288 GCF_054177405.1 Leptonychotes weddellii | reverse complement strand
GTTTCCTGCGATTAAGAATTCCTCATATCAGTGAGATCATATGATACATGTCTTTCTCTTCAACAGATAAGGATTTTAAAACAGCTGTTGTAAAAATGATCTAACAACTACAGGAGTGGTATTAGGAAGATAGATAAATAAGATGTCCTCCATTCACACCCCTTCTCAGCAACAATAATTGGACATTCATCCACAGACAAAAGTGTCTTTGAGGTAGATTTGGGATCTGGTAGGAGATTGTGAAATTTTGATGTGGTCCAAGACGAAGGAGAACCATTTTGTGAAGGC
>NW_027786154.1:0-3395 GCF_054177405.1 Leptonychotes weddellii | reverse complement strand
ACCTCTAACTACATATAACCAGAGTCTACTCCCACACATCTGAATGGCCTACCAGGATGTTTCTTCTGCTTTAGCAAATCATCCCTCCTGAAGTAGTTTGTTTCTTTTACATTTGAAATTTTTCTGATAAAAAGATGATTAACTAGAAGGCAGAACTGACATTTGGGGCCAGGTAATTCTGTGTTGTGGGGACTGCCCTGCACTCTGTAGGATATTTATTAGTGTCCCTGGTCTTAGTTACAAGTACCACTAGCCCCTCCTCAGAGTTGTGATAACCAAAATATCTCCAGACATTGGTAAATGTTCCCTTGGGGTCAAAATCATTCCCAGTTGGGAACAACCGATCTAAGGAAAAAAGATGGGCAAAGTAGCTTCTGAGGCCATAGCCATGGGAAAGTGCCTTGAACGTTAGGACAATGTAGGCACTCATTAACTACTGAATGAATGGCACATAAGGCAGGGGAGTTGCTCTTTTCTGATCCCAAATATCTCAGGAGTCCTGATGTATCTGCTGACATTTTTCCTCCCCTCTCTGTGACGTAGCCTTTCTTTGTTGTTTCCTCCTCCCTTTGTGACGCTGTCCCCCCCTCTCTGCCCCACTTGGCATCTCCCTTCTTCTAAAGGGTCCCTCTGCCATTCTCAGAGACTCACCAAACACTGAGATATGAAATACATTTAATAAATCATCCCCTGCCCCCATTTTTATGATGAGGAAGCTGTGGTCCTCATGGAAGTTATTGGAAAAGTCAGAACTCAGAACTGAATCTCTGGATTTCCTCTGACATGTTGAACTTTATCTGAGCCCTGTGCTCCCAGAAAACAGTGACTGTTGGGGCACCTGGGTGGCTCAGTCATTGAGTATCTGCCTTCGGCTCAGGTCATGATCCCAGAGTCCTGGGATCGAGCCCCACTTTGGGCTCCTTGCTCAGCGGGAAGCCTGCTTCTCCCTCTCCCACTCCCCCTGCTTGTGTTCTCTCTCTCACTATGTCTTTCTGTTAAAAAACCTCAGAATTTTGAAAATGAAATCTTGCCATTTGCAATGATGTGGTTGGAACTAGAGGGTATTATGCTAAGCGAAATAAGTCAATCAGAGAAAGACAAGTATCATATGATCTCACTGATATGAGGAATTTGAGAAACAAGACAGAGGATCATAGGGGAAGGGAGGGGAAAAATGAAACAAGATGAAACCAGAGAGGGAGACAAATCATAAGAGTCTCTTAAATCAGGAAACAAACTGAGGGTTGCTGGAGAGCAGGGGGGTGGGGGGATGTGGTGGCTGGGTGATGGATGTTGGGTAGGGTATGTGCTATGGTGAGAACTGTGAATTGTGTAAGACTGATGAATCACAGACCTGTACCCCTGAACAAATACATTATATGTTAATAAAAAAAAATCCTCAGAATTTTGTGTTCAGGGAAATGGCTTACCACAAAGAACTACCCTTCCACACAGGAGTTACTAGAGACTTGGTCCACTCTTTCTCGTGGCTCCCATAAAACTCAGGATGACTCCCTTATTTACCTGTGACAAGACCAAACACAGACCTTTCCCCTTTTATTTCCACCTGCTGAGGTGGCCAAATAGACTCTCCAACTTCCTATTCTTTGTCTCATGAATGATTAGCTAAGCTTAGAATTCTTTTTTCCCTGAAACTGGCTAGACACAGAGAAAACTCTTTTTGTTCAGCTGACTGAGAAATCCCCTGACTTCAAAACAATTGGTTTTCTCAATGACAAATTTCCCCACCTGTAACTTGTTTCTTTCTCCCTATAGAAGTCTTAAGGCAAAACCATCCTGCTGAGACACTCTGATCTTTGGATCTGGGGTGCTCTTACTGCAATAGTCAGAATAAAATCAATCTTCTCATTTGTTCAGTTTTTGCCTTTGACTTTTATTGCTCTTCAATGCACTACACTCCTGTTTATAAGAGCCTTACATGACAACTTCTTGACTGCCTACCCACTGAAGATTTATGAGACAAATAGTGGGTTCCATCGGGGATATTGGTCTACAATTTTCTTTTAGTGTCCTTCCTTCTCTGGCTTTGGTATCAGGCTCACATTGGCTTCATACAATGAATTCATAAGTGTTCCCTCCTTTTCAGCTTTTTGGAAGTGTCTGAGAGGGATGGGTGTTAATTCCTCTTTAGATGTTTGGTAGAAATTGCCAGTGAGGTCATCTGGCCCTGGGGTCTTCTGTGTTGGGAAGTTTTTGATTACTGAGTCAATCTGTACTCCTCACTGATCTGTTCAGATTTTCTAATTATAAAGTTCTTATGACCGTGAGTTCTAATGTCAAATAAGAAATGCTATGTAAAATGCTTATTAAATAAAATAACTGTGATTTTAGTATCTCTGTATTTTCCAGGGTTCTGGGGATGCCTTTCTTCCCCTATGTCTGAAAATTGTTGCAAAGTCCTACATAGTGGTGAAGAGCTTGGACTCTGGAGTCCAGCTTCTAGGATATGATTCCTGACTGCAAGACTTACCAACTGTCTTATCCTGAAAAATACAGTTGACATCTTAAGCTTCATGTAGGGAGGAATATTAATACCTATTTCATAGGATAGTTGTGAGGATTGAATATTACTTAAAAGCATGTAAGAATGGTATGACACATTTTAGGATTGTTTGTTCCAGTACTTTGAAAAATGTCATTGGAATTTTGATCAGGATGGCATTGAAGGTATAGATTGCTCTGGGCAGCATAGACATTATAACAATGTTTATTCTTCCGATCCATGAGCATGGAATGTTTTTTCATCTTTTTGTGTCTTCTTTAATTTCTTTCATGGGTGTTCTGTAGTTCCTAGAGTATAGATCTTTTACCTCTTTTGCTAGGTTTATTCCGAGGTATCTTATGGTTTTTGGTGCTATTGTAAATGGAATCATTTCTCTAATTTCTCTTTCTACAGTTGCATTGTTAGTGTATAAGAAAGCAACTGATTTCTGTGCATTGGTTTTGTATCCTGCCACATTACTGAATTGCTGTATGAATTCTAGTAATTTGGGGGTGGAGTCTTTTTGGTTTTCCACATAAAGTATCAAGTCATCTGCAAAAAGAGAGAGTTTGACTTCTTCTTTGCCAATTTGAATACCTTTTATTTCTTTTTGTTGTCTAATTGCTGTTGCTAGGACTTCTAGTGCTATGTTGAACAATAGTGGCAAGAGTGGGCATCCTTGACGTTTTCCTGATCTTAAGGGGAAAGCTCTCAGCTTTTCCCCATTGAGGATGATATTCGCTGTGGGTTTTTCATAGATGGATTTGCATGGAATCAGAAAAGACCCCGAATCACCAAGGAAATGTTGAAAAAGAAAAACAAAGCTGGGGGCATCACGTTGCCCGATTTCAAGCTATATTACTAAGCAGTGATCACCAAGACAGCATGGTAC